>NW_025766800.1:0-18163 GCF_003918875.1 Haliotis rubra | reverse complement strand
TCAAACAAAGTTATATAAAGACGAGATTTTACAAGATTATCAGAATGTACAAATTAGCTGGAACATAAGTATCTATTTTCATTAAGATACATCTTTAAATGATATCACCTACCTGTGAACACTTGGGCGAAATCAGGGGATCAAAGACAGATTCATCGAACTCTGCACCGAGGTTTGAAAACCCTGTTGATTGAAGGAAGTTGTCTGAATAAGAGTACACAGTAGGTTAGTTTTAAACCAATCATCCTGACAACATAAATATATTCACAATATGTTGAACGCGGCGCTGAACAACAGCCAAACCAAATCAAAGTAATTATCAATTATTATCTAAAAGTCGTTTTTGAGAAAATGAATATAAACATTGCCAACGAGTATTGGGTAATTTCAAACTCAATGACAGTGATATATCAAAATGGGCTGTGGGTCGCCAGTAACTAAGGCGAAATATTCCTTAGGAACCTGAAGAAGGGAGAGAAACCTGAATAAGCTTCATATTTAAGTAAAGGAACACAGTAACTGGTGGTGCAATGAAACTCACATTTATCCTTTCCCGTAGAGGTCTGTTTGTAAGGAATGCATTCTTTCGAGACAACAACGAAGCTGTCTATCACGCTGTTGGGGTGCGGACCAAAGCCACGGTCGAGTTCATAGGTAAATTGTTGATGAGACGCTGACTTTCTTCAGATCCAAGAGTGAAGTCAAAGGCTTTTTGAATTTATCTGAAAAACAGATGACTCAATAAGATTCTTCATATTTACCATGACAGAGCAAGCTAGCACGAACACGTGTTGCACACAAGGTAGTTGTTATAATTACGTAATAGTAAGCGAGTTAAATGCTAGGCCACTTTTTCGCAATATTCCGTGAAAGGGTGTAGTGGCCAACACCACATTGACAAAATGCCTCAGTCAAACTTTGACACCGAAAGAATTATCATGGTACGTTGTCGACGATTGAGTATGGTTTTATGCTGCTTATAGCAATTATCCAGCAACATGTCAGCAATATAAATGGCAGGTGACAAAACAAACAGGCAATACACACAAAATCGAAGCCGCTTCACATTGGATACAGGCAACCCCAAGCCTTACTATGTTATGCGTTACAAATGTCAAATGGTTTATTTATTGTTGTGTGACTTGTGAAATTTCCTACTTCCTTTTCATCTTGAGTGCACAACGAGTTGAAAGTTTCAAATTGTCAACTTCATTTGAGAGATGAAGGTTTCATGAGGAGCTGTAAGGTCGGTGGACTCGAATAGTCCTGAATATCCCTGGATGCGGGGTTAAGCAACACAACCTTGTGACATCTTTACAGTGAACAGTTATTATATATATACTTACCTGTAACACACTCTTTCTTAGATCAATTGTATACAGCAGACCCTAAACAAGACAATATAAGGAATTCAGTCAATCATAAAATATTGATCACAATTAAAACCACCACACTGTAATGTTGCCGTAAAGAAGTTCTTTAACTTTACTCTAGGCCACTGTGGCTTCGAATGCATACAGATGCATTTAGATAACCGCATCTCCCCTCTGTTCGAATACTATAACTTAAGCATTGTTTCTATGATTCAGTGAGTATAAGCAATATTCCAGCTATACCACCGCGAGGACACCAGAAAGAAATGTGGCTGATCTTAACAAAACTAAAAACACCCCTTTGAAACGGGGATGTGCCAGAATTTAAATAAACATTTCTTGGAGAGCTAAAGTGTTTGGCGCTCATATAAATTTTCAAGCGATCTTGTGACATCGTCTTCGCTGGTTGCAGGGTCACGTCGGCATAGCAGGTAACACCGATGTTGCAGCTAAAGCAGCTCTTCGACAAGCCCCTTACCTCCACTGCTGATCCCGTACAACGATTTCAAAAAACACTATCAAAAGTTATATACGCGGACCTTATGCCAAAAGGTGGGACACCTATGTAGAAGAAATACACTTCATGAGGTGAAGCCAAAGATTGGTTATCCCCGTGGGTTGTCAGTCAAGACGTGATGAGGTAATTTTACGACTATGTATCGGCCACAGTCGGTTTACCTCATGACTATCTGCTGAAAATTGATAGGGATGGACCTCCCATGTGTGTCTCTTTGCGATGGGTTGGTCACCATCAAGCATATTCTGCTTGACTGCGTGGACTGTTCGACTGCCAGGAATTCACATTATGATGAGAGAAATCTGAAAGACCTGTTTTCCCGTGTAAGCGGGCATCTCATTGTAAACTTCCTGAGGGAAGTTGACCTGTATCATAAATTGTAACTATGTACCGTGAATAACGAATTGCGTGCTTTTGAAGTTAGTGTTTTGCAAATAGATATTTTCTGTTTTAAATAACAATGTAATGAATATTTATGCTTTAAAATAAAACTCATTTGACTTTGTACTTAAAATGTGTATTAATTCAGGCTTGAACTCGTCACTATATGGCTGGAAATATTGTTGATGTGACTTGAGACCCAACTGAACTCAACTATACTTTGCAGGCCCACGGTTGCCCTAAAGCCTTACTTACCAACCATCATATAAAGGTATAAACGGAAGACCAACCGATCTACCTAAACAGACATATATAATGACGTTTCATTCAGTTGCAATGCTTTAATGCCAGATTGGTTGTACATATTCATGCATTTGTCTGATCGTATTTATTTTGATAAGGAATTAACTGGACCAAATTTTCAAAAGTATTCAGGGTCGGAGGCCATGTATACTGAAAACAGACTAATGAATCATACAAATAAAATATATATTCACACTCGTACATGTTAGGGTTTATTTCGACCCTTTGGTCGATTTGGGTGCGGTTTTCGTTGGGACGTGTTGGGAGGCTGTGTGCGCAGAGGTGTTGAGCGCAAAAGACCGCATGTTTGAGCACTTATTTGGGCCTAACCCTAAGCCTAGCCTGTACACGTTAAGGTAACGGTGAGTGTTAGGGTTACAGCTAGGGTTAGGTTTATTTCGACCCTTTGGTCGATTTGGGTGCGGTTTTCGTTGGGACGTGTTGGGAGGCTGTGTGCGGAGGTGATGAGCGCAAAAAACCGTATGTTTGGCACTTATTTGGGCCTAACACTAACCCTAGCCTGTACACGTTAAGGTAACGGTGAGTGTTAGGTTACAGCTAGGGTTAGGTTTATTTCGACCTTTGGTCGATTTGGGTGCGGTTTTCGTTGGGACGTGTTGGGAGGCTGTGTGGCGGAGGTGGTGAGCGCAGCGCAAAAGGGCCTAACCCTAACGCACGTTTGGCACTTATTTGGGCTTAACCCTAACCCTAGTTTGGCCTGTACCATCATCGCCTGTGGTAACGGTGAGTGTCAGGGCCTGACGGTGGTTTTCGTTGACGCTAGGCCAAAAGGATTAGGCAAAGACCGCATTAGGTTGATTTCGACCCTGCTTCCACCTGGTCGATTTAGGTTACAGCTAAGCGACCCTTTGCTTGGGTGCGTTTCGTTGGGACGTGTTGGGAGGCTGTGTGCGGAGGTGGTGAGCGCAAAAATCCGCATGTTTGGCACTTATTTGGGCCTAACCCTAAGCCCAGCCTGTACACGTTAAGGTAACGGTGAGTGTTAGTGTTACAGCTAGGGTTAGGTTTTATTTCGACCCTTTGGTCGATTTGGGTGGTGTTTCGTTGGGACGCGTTGGGGAGTGCTGTGTGCGGAGGTGTTGAGCGCAAAGACCGCATGTTTGGTTAATTTATTTGGGCCTAACCTTAAGCCCAGCCTGTACAACGTTGGCTGTAACGGTGAGTGCTAGGGTTACAGCTAAGGTTAGGTTTATTTCGACCCTTTTCGGTCGATTTGGGCGCGGTTTTCGCTTGGAACGTGTTGGGAGGCTGTGTGCGGAGGTGGTGAGCGCAAAAAAACGCATGTTTTGGCACTTATTTAGGCCTAACCCTAAGCTCTAGCCTGTACACGTTAAGGTAACGGTGAGTGTTAGGGTTACAGCTAGGGTTAGGCTTTATTTCGACCCTTTTAGTCGATTTGGGTGCGGTTTTCGCTGGGACGTGTTGGGAGGCTGTGTGCGAGGTGGTGAGCGCAAAAGAACTGGCATGTTTGGCACTTATTTGGGCCCAACCCTAAGCCTAGCCCGTGTACATGTTAAGGTAACGTGTGAGTGTTAGGGTGCTACAGCTTAGGTTAGGATTTATTTCGACCCTTTTGGCCGATTTGGGTGCGGTTTCGCTGGGACGTGTGTGGGAGGCTGTGTGCAGAGGTGGTGAGCGCAAAAGACCGCATGTTTCGTACCCCTATTTGCCTAACCCTAACCCTAGCCTGTACACGTTAAGGTAACGGTGAGTGTTAGGGTTACAGCCAGGGTTAGGGTTTATTTCGACCCTTTGGTCGATTCTGGGTGCGGCTTTCGTTGGGACGCGTTGGGAGGCTGTGTGCGAGGTGGTGAGCGCAAAAAACGCACATTGTTTGGCACTTATTTGGCCTAACCCTAAGCCCAGTAGCCTGTACAATACGTTAAGCGTAACGGTGAGTGTTAGGCTTACAGCTAGGGTTAGGTTGATTTCGACCCTTTGGTCGATTTGGGTGCGGTTTTCGTTGGGACGTGTTGGAGGCTGTGTGCAGAGGTGGTGAGCGCAAAAAAACCGTATGTTTGGCACTTATTTGGGCTTCTGAACCCTAAGCCTAGCCTGTACACGTTAAGGTAACGGTGAGTGTTAGGTTACAGCTAGGGTTAGGTTTATTTCGACCCTTTGGTCGATTTGGGTGCGGTTTTTCGTTGGGACGTTGGGAGGCTGTGTGCGGAGGTGGTGAGCGCAAAAACCGCATGTTTGGCACTTATTTGGGACTAACACTAACCCTAGCCTGCACAGCGCGACACGTAAGGTAACGGTGAGTGTTAGGGTTACAGCTAGGGTTAGGTTTATTTCGACCCTTTTGGTCGATTTGGGTGCAGTTTTCGCTGGGACGTGTTGGGAGGCTGTGTGCGGAGGTGGTGAGCGCAAAAGACCGCATGTTTGGCACTTATTTAGGCTTGAACCCTAAGCCTAGCCTGTACCACGCTAAGGTAACGGTGAGTGTTAGTGTTACAGCTAGGGTCAGGTTGATTTTCGACCCTTTGGTCGATTTGGTGCGGTTTTCGTTGGGACGTGTTGGGAGGCTATGTGCGGAGGTGGTGACCGCAAAAGATCGACCGCATGTTTGGTACTTATTGGGCTCAACCCTAAGCCTAGCCTGCAAGCACGTTAAGTGTACCGGTGAGCAAGTTAGGGTTACAGCTAGGGTTGTAGTTTCTATTTCGACCCTTTGGTCGATTTGGGTGCGGTTTTCGTTGGGACGTGTTGGGAGGCTGCGTGCAGGAGGTGGTGACCGCAAAAAGACCGCATGTTTGGCACTTATTTGGGATTCTAACCCCAACCCAAGCCCGTACACGTTAAGGTAACGGTGAGTGTGTTAGGGTTACAGCTAGGGTTAGCTTTATTTCGACCCTTTGGTCGATTTGGGTGCGGGTTTCGTTGGGACGTGTTGGGAGGCTGTGTGCGGAGGTGTTGAGCGCAAAAGACCGCATGTTTGGGTGCACTATTTGGGCCTGAACCTGCAAGCCTAGCCTGTACACGTTAAGGTAACGGTGAGTGTTAGGTTACAGCTAGGGTTAGTTGATTTCGACCCTTTGGTCGATTTTGGGTGCGGTTTTGCGTTGGGACGTGCTGGGGAGGCTGTGTGCGGAGGTGGTGACCGCAAAAACCGTATGTTTGGCACTTATTTGGGCTCCAACACTAACCCTAGCCTGTGCCAATTAAGGTAACGGCGAGTGTTAGGGTTACAGCTAGGGTTAGGTTTATTTCGACCCTTTGGTCGATTTGGGTGGTTTTCGCTGGGACGTGTTGGGAGGCTGTGCGGAGGAGGTGGTGAGCGCAAAATCCGCATGTTTGGCACTATATGGGCCTAACCCTAACCCTCTACGCCTGTACACGTTAAGGTAACGGTGAGTGTCAGGGCTACAGCTAGGGTTAGGGTTGATTCGACCCATTTGGTCGATTTTGGGTGCGGTTTTCGTTGGGACGTGTTGGGAGGCTGTGTGCGGAGGTGTGAGTTGAGGGCAAAAGACCGCATGTTTGGCACTTATTTGGGCTTAACCCTAAGCCCTCAGCCCGTACACGTTAAGGTAACGGTGAAAGTTATTAGGTTACAGCTAGGTTAGGGTTTATTTCGACCCTTTGGTCGATTTGGGTGCAGTTTTCAAGCTGGGACGTGTTGGGAGGCTGTGTGCGGAGGTGGTGAGCGCAAAAAGACCGCATGTTTGGCACTTATTTAGCCTCCAACCTGCTAACCCTAGCCTGTAAGCACCGTTAAGGTAACGGTGAGTGTTAGGTTACAGCTAGGGTTAGGTTTATTTCGACCCTTTGGTCGATTTGGGTGCGCTTTTCGTTGGGACGTGTTGGGAGGCTGTGTGCGGAGGTGTTGAGCGAAAAGACCGCATGTTTGGCACTTATTTGGGCCTAACCCTAAGCCTGTAGCCTGTACACGTTAAGGTAACGGTGAGTGTTAGGGTTACAGCTAGGGTTAGGTTTATTTCGACCTTTGGTCGATTTGGGCAGCGGTTTCGTTGGGACGTGTTGGGAGGCTATGTGCGGAGGTGTTGAGCGCAAAAGACCGCATGTTTGGCACTTTATGGGCCCAACCCTAAGCCTAGCCTGTTACGTTAAGGTAACGGTGAGTGTTAGGGTTACAGCTAGGTTAGCTTGATTTCGACCTTTTGGCCGATTTGGGTGCGGTTTTCGTTGGGACGTGTTGGAGGCTATGTGCGGAGGTGGTGAGCGCAAAAGAAACCGTGAATGTTTGGCACTTATTTGGGCTCAACCCTACGCCCTAGCAGCGAAGCACAATGCTAAGGTAACGGTGAGCGTTAGGGTTACAGCTTGTTAGGGTTAGGTTTATTTCGACCCTTTGGTCGATTTGGGTGCGGTTTTCGTTGGGGACGTGTTGGGAGGCTGTGTGCGGAGGTGGTGAGCGCAAAAGACCGCATGTTTGGCACTTATTTGGGCCTAACCCTAAGCCCAGCCTGTACACGTTAATGTAACGGTGAGTGTTAGGGCGTTACAGCTAGGTTAGGGTTTATTTCGACCCTTTGGTCGATTTGGGTGCAGTTTTCGTTGGGACGTGTTGGGAGGCTGTGTGCGGAGGTGGTGAGCGCAAAGAAACGCATGTTTGGCACTTATTTGGGCCGCAACCCTGCTTCTAGCCTGTACAGGTGCATAAGGTAACGGTGAGTGTTAGGGTTACAGCTAGGGTTAGGTTTATTTCTGACCCTTTTGGCCTTCGATTTGGGTGCGGTTTTCGTTGGGACGTGTTGGGAGGCTGTGTGCAGAGGTGGTGAGCGCAAAAACCGCATGTTTGGCACTTATTTGGGCTAACCTCGCTTCCTAGCCTGTACACGTTAAGGTAACGGTGAGTGTTAGGGTTACAGCTAGGGTTAGGTTTATTTCGACCCTTTGGTCGATTTGGGTGCAGTTTCGTTGGGACGTGCTGGGAGGCTGTGTGCGGAGGTGGTGAGCGCAAAAAAACCGCATGTTTGGCACTTATTTGGGCTAACCCCTAACCCTAGCCTGTACACGTTAAGGTAACGGGGAGTGTTAGGGTTACAGCTAGGGTTAGGTTTATTCTGACCCTTTGGTCGATTTGGGTGCAGCTTTTCGTTGGGACGTGTTGGGAGGCTGTGTGCAGAGGTGGTGACCGCAAAAGACCGTATGTTTGGCACTTATTTGCTTAACCCTAACCCTAGCCTGTACACGTTAAGGTAACGGTGAGTGTTAGGGTTACAGCTAGGGTTAGGCTTTATTTCGACCCTTTGGTCGATTTGGGTGCGGTTTCGTTGGGACGTGTTGGGAGGCTGTGTGCGGAGGTGGTGAGCGCAAAAAGACCGCATGTTTGGCACTTTATTTGGGCCTAACCCTAACCCTAGCCTCGTACACGTTAATGTAACGGTGAGTGTTAGGGCTTACAGCTGGTTAGTTGATTTCGACCCTTTGGTCGATTTGGGTGCGGTTTCGTTGGGACGTGTTGGGAGGCTGTGTGCGGAGGTGGTGAGCGCAAAAATCAGCATGTTTGGCACTTATTTGGGCCTAACCCTAACCCCTAGCCTGTACACGTTAAGGTAACGGTGAGTGTTAGGTTACAGCTAGGTTAGGTTGATTTCGACCCTTTGGTCGATTTGGGTGCGGTTTTCGCTTGGGACGTGTTGGGAGGCTGTGTGCGGAGGTGTTGAGGGCAAAAGACCGCATGTTTGGCACTTATTTGGGCCTAACCCTAAGCCTAGCCCTGCCACACGTTAAGGTAACGGTGAGTGTTAGGGTTACAGCTATAGGTTAGGTTTATTTCGACCCTTTGGTCGATTTGGGTGCGGTTTTCGTTGGGACGTGTTGGGAGGCTGTGTGCGGAGGTGGTGAGCGCAAAAATCAGAATGTTTGGCACTTTATTTGGGCCTAACCCTAACCCTAGCCTGTACACGTTAAGGTAACGGTGAGTGTTAGGGTTACAGCTAGGTTAGTTTATTTCGACCCTTTGGTCGATTTGGGTGCGGTTTTCGTTGGGACGTGTTGGGAGGCTGTGTGCGGAGGTGTTGAGCGCAAAAAGACCGCATGTTTGGCACTTATTTGGCCTAACCCTAAGCCTAGCCTGTACACAATGCTAAGGTAACGGTGAGTGTTAGGGTTACAGCTAGGGTTAGGTTTATTTCGACCCTTTGGTCGATTTGGGTGCGGTTTTCGTTGGGACGTGTTGGGAGGCTGTGTGCGGGAGGTGGTGAGCGCAAAGACCGCATGTTTGGCACTTATTTGGGCCTAACCCTAAGCTCCAGCCTGTAATACGCTAAGGTAACGGTGAGTGTTAGGGTTACAGCTAGGGTTAGGTTTATTTCGACCCTTTTGGTCGATTTGGGTGCGGTTTTCGCTGGGACGTGTTGGGAGGCTGTGTGCGGAGGTGTTGAGGGCAAAAAGACCGCATGTTTGGCACTTATTTAAGCCTTAACCCTAAGCCTAGCCTGTACACGCTAAGGTAACGGTGAGTGTTAGGGTTACAGCTAGGGGTTAGTTTATTTCGACCCTTTTGGTCGATTTGGGTGCGGTTTTCGTTGGGACGTGTTGGGAGGCTGTGTGCAGAGGTGGTGACCGCAAAAATCCGAATGTTTGGCACTTATTTGGGCCTAACCCTAACCCTAGCCTGTACACGTTAAGGTAACGGTGAGTGTTAGGGTTACAGCTAGGGTTAGGTTGATTTCGACCCTTTGGTCGATTTGGGTGCAGTTTCGTTGGGACGTTGGGAGGCTGTGTGCAGAGGTGGTGAGCGCAAAAGACCGCATGTTTGGCACTTATTTGGGCTTAACCCTAACCCTAGCCTGTACCACGCTAAGGTAACGGGTGAGTGTTAGGGTTACAGCTAGGGTTAGGTTGATTTCGACCCTTTGGTCGATTTGGGTGCGGTTTTCGTTGGGACGTGTTGGGAGGCTGTGTGCAGAGGTGGTGACCGCAAAAACACGCATGTTTGGCACTTATTTGGGTTCAACCCTAACCCTAGCCTGTACACGTTAAGGTAACGGTGAGTGTTAGGGTTACAGCTAGGTTAGTTTATTTCGACCCTTTGGTCGATTTGGGTGCGGTTTTCGTTGGGACGTGTTGGGAGGCTGTGTGCGGAGGTGTTGAGCGCAAAACACCGCATGTTTGGCACTTATTTGGGCCTAACCCTAAGCCTAGCCTGTACACGTTAAGGTAACGGTGAGTGTTAGGTTACAGCTAGGGTTAGGTTGATTTCGACCCTTTGGTCGATTTGGGTGCGGTTTTCGTTGGAACGTGTTGGGAGGCTGTGTGCGGAGGTGGTGAGGGCAAAAAATCCGCATGTTTGGCACTTATTTGGGCCTAACCCTAAGCCTAGCCTGTACACGTTAAGGTAACGGTGAGTGTTAGGGTTACAGCTTAGGTTAGGTTGATTTCGACCCTTTGGTCGATTTGGGTGCGGTTTTCGTTGGGACGTGCTTGGGAGGCTGTGTGCGGAGGTGGTGAGCGCAAAATCCGCATGTTTGGCACTTATTTGGGCCTAACCCTAAGCCTAGCCTGTACACGTTAAGGTAACGGTGAGTGTTAGGGTTACAGCTAGGGTTAGGTTGATTTCGACCCTTTTGGTCGATTTGGGTGCGGTTTTCGTTGGGACGTGTTGGGAGGCTGTGTGCGGAGGTGTTGAGCGCAAAAAACCGCATGTTTGGCACTTATTTGGGCCTAACCCTAACCCTAGCCTGTACACGTTAAGGTAACGGTGAGTGTTAGGGTTACAGCTAGGGTTAGGTTGATTTCGACCCTTTTGGTCGATTTGGGTGCGGTTTTCGTTGGGACGTGTTGGGAGGCTGTGTGCGGAGGTGTTGAGCGCAAAAGACCGCATGTTTGGCACTTATTTGGGCCTAACCCTAAGCCTAGCCGTACCCGTCTGCATCCATCATTTGATATCAATACCTTCTTTAAAAAATCCAAATATTAATTAAATCTAACCTTCATAATGATACATCACATCGTAATACCCGAATCCACTGGTTGTAATCCACACTCACTAACCCAAACTCATCAATACTTTAAAAAAAGCCAACATTCAACCCTGAAAGAAGAACACAAGATATATTATTGATGACCGGAAGATTACCTCCACTGGTATTAACTCACACTGCTTACTTGTGTCACTTGTCAGGTCGCACAGCAAATATCTCTCAACATAAGCTAATGTCACACATCAGACTGGTGGAGAACTCTTCACACCGTAAGACTGCCGATTGACAGTCAGTGTTGAGAGTTCCCCTGTTGCCATGACGAGTTCAGCAAAGGCAACTGTACACTCTTCTGCCATTTTAAATATGTTGCACTTTTGATGATGCTTCCAGACGAACTGCTCAGTCAAAAGCTCCTATTTAACCCGTAATTAATGTTTTCATCTTAAATCATTTAAATCTGAAAGAGTATCATGAATTCTACCATGGCTACGTTAAATGCTCGATTTTGATTGGTCAATCAATAAAATTAGACGCTATCAATTTTGATTAAAATTCGTCTGATTTCATGACCGCTTCACTGCGCACGTATACAACACTGCCGCATCAGCTTGACCACCAACATGGCTAATATCAACGGACAACAGACGTGATGGAAATGCTGATGAAACATTTATTAAAACTCGAAAACTACAATTATACGATTTCTCCTCCACCCTTACAAATTACCTACCTGGTAAATGGTATATTTGTTTCCGTTTAAAATGAGATATCTGCAAGATAACGGTCAGGCGAAACACAAAATTTAGGCCACTCATACTCCAACATGTTACGTTGAATCATTCAAAATGTCAAAAATTGAAACCACGAGAATTCCGCTCTTCTGCCACTTTCCCCTTCCCGCAAGGCTGTCACTACTATGTTCGGCCACAATCCAGTCCCAAATGATGAGAACAATGTTCCAAGGAATCCCAAGTTAGTCGCATGTACACAAAGCAGCACTGTCACTCTTTCGTCGCATGCCGGGGTGGAGGCACATACAGCCTCTCTGTAAGTGAAATCATGATCCACACTCCACACTGGTCATACAAATCTTTGAATAGTTGCAGGTCGTAGGTCGATCAGAAAAGCATCTATTCTTCGATTCTGCAGGGTTCAGATTCGACAGTCAGTCGGCATGTTCCACTGTCACTCAAATGTAAACACTGGCTGTCCGCCATTTCAAACTGTTGCGTAACTGTCAACTACAGACTGCACTTCCAAGAAAAATAAGTAGGTCAGACGATTCCGGTCGTGTGGAGTTTGGATTATATAAACCAAGCTTTTAGGTATTACATTATTGTATTGAATAAACAGTAGTTAGTTTTCTTTGGACAAATATTATATATGTTGCAATGTTTAAAAAATACGAACGGCACCTTCCACTCCTTCACAGACGAGTTCAATTTGTCTCTCGCACCATGCCGGATTTCTGCACTGTCTTCCTCTGCGGAAGGAAGGAGTTCGATTTTAAATCGGTTATGGTAGAATGGAGATAAAGGTATTGTGTTGGAAAGTTAGATGAATGTTAGGCAGACTTGACAGTCTCTAAAATAATCATTTGAAACCTCAACGAGACTATCAATTCTGCCTTAACATTCAGCTACATTTCCCAACACAGTACGTTTATCTCCTAAGTAACTGTAATTGCACTGAGCCTTCAGGCAAAGTTCCTACTTGAGCCATTCAGAACCATTAATCCATTCCAAGAAAAACACTCTATTAGCCGACCGTCATTTAGGTTGATTCAGCGATCGTTTAGTTTCAGTAACCTGGCAGGTGACCAGTGAATGTTGAAATAATTATTTTAATGAATGATTGAAGGATTGATATCTTCACATTCACACGTTATTACTAGAGGGTTCAGCATCATATGCCTGATTTCAATAGTTAGACCAATACAATGGTTTCGTGTCAATTAATATTTCAGAGGTACCATCCGCTCACGATTTTAGCAATTATTTCTCCGGGACGAGGAAATTTCTTTGCTGCTTTTATTTCAAGCGTGCTTGTGACTCTTGGCAAAACCATTAATACTAACGATCCACCGTCTATGTATTTTCTGGTGTGTTTTTGGTGTACAGTACTTCTCTCTTTGGATTGGCCTTTCCTGAAGCATGGGACTCTTACTGCGTATGTATACATTATAATCCATACTATTAACAAACTATTGACTTGTGTCCGCCAGTGATCAACGAGTCTATTTTCTATGCATGGGAAGTCTTAAACTGATTCAATAATGACAAAAAATCTACTGACAAGAGGAAAGTCTAATGAAGAAAGAAATGAAATTCGACTGACATATAAAGTTATAATACAATTGGTGTCACTCCGTCGAGACAGATTGATTCAGTGTGTTTGTTGCTGGGATATGTCTGTAAACGGTAAATAGAGAGTGGTTCGTAATTAAATACACAGAGAACAAGACAGTGTAGCTCAGTATCATCGTCTCAGTCGATCAAACCAGCCTCGAGGGTAAAGTCTTATGCACTGAAGTGACAATGCACTATCTCTTAAGTCACTTTGCAAGACCAAATAAAGCTAGATGGACCTATACAAAGTCGCGATGATACAACTCTAACAATGCTGATGTATTAGAATTAATTTTAGTGTCGATTATCTACTGAACCAAATTCCATTGGATTGTAACGGCAAAACAGCATTGAATTAATATAAATTGATCGCTGAAATTCTGTGATGAAAGTATATAATAATAATGTTTCCATTTGTATTTATGCAAGAGTTGTTTTTTATCATTTCTACAAGAGTTGCTTTTATCTCAATCTATATATTTGAGCTGCAATCGTTTGACGGGGCTGAAGTATGTGAAACAGTAGAATGACTCATGGGTGTTAGTATTGTTGAGAGATGGTTACTACCACATGCGTCATCGTGGACTGACCATTCAAATTCACTCAATAGGTTAGAGTCAGTAATTGACAAATCAAGAGCTGAATATGTCCCTGTGCCTGGATGCAAATATGTATTAGAACCATGATTATAAAAACATAAATCATTATTTGATATAAAATCCTCCTGTAATTTGCCTTTGGTCTTTGTATTAATATATATTCGGGTAGTGATAGTGGGGGGCAAGTGCTTCACACCCGCAGAGGGAGGAGGGACAAACCTCGGGATATATTCTCAGCGTCCTAGGATAACCCAGACCCTGGGAAGAATCATTGTTTGTTCTATTTTAAGTTGTCTTGATTGGGTGCATTTTCTTTTGTAGAGAAATGGAGATTACAGCAGCCAAGGAAGAGATGGAGTTCCAGGAGGGTTTGAGGGAACCATTCCAGCCGGGAGTGGGGGAAGGGGGAGGACATGTCCTGCCCCGTCGCCGCCTGTGGGACAGCGATGGTTCAGCGCTGGAACAGTCTCATGGATCAAGGCAAAGGAATCACCTGCACATAAGATAAGGAGGTTTTACCAGTGTTCGAGGTGTGGACGTCGGGATCGGTGCAAAGGGCCTAGTTTTAATGTTAATTAAATGTTATTTGTTTTAACTTAACATACTAGTTTGAAATCTAACTCTGATCTGAGAGGGTACGTAAGTCCCAAAACTTTCAAACTTTCTGTCATTATCAATTGTGTTGATCTCTCTGCACTCTTTACATTCAGATAAATCGCTAATGAACATGTACAGACGTAAGAAAAAGTGGTGCTGGCTTCATTTTGTCTTGTATAATGCCAAACGTCAAGTACGGGGGAGCCATTCATGGGTGTCAACCGTGTGGGTTGGAGAGAGGGGATACATTGACCATTCAAGGCAGCTAAATCCCTAATCTGACATCGATCAGAGGGGGTGCCGTCTGCTCGGAAGTCATAAAACCCAATAATCCCATCATCGTGAATGGAATCAGTTGTGTTAAGTTATGCATGTTTCACGATCTAATTAATTAATAGCATAAAACCGAGGATGTGCAACAAACACGATACTTATTTTCGTAATGGGTATGCGGAAAACTATCCTATTACCTATTTATTAATAAAAGCCTACTCATATGAGGATTAAAACGATTTTCTCAAGCTAATCTAAAGGCAGTGCCATGTAGGGATCTATGTATTCTTGCAAGACATTAATGTAATCAAAAGGTATACGTAAATTGATTATCTTACTGAGCAGACATCACTCAATCACCGACTTTCACCACAACACGGTCTCCACACATCATCATCATCAACATCATCGTCGTGGACTCACTGGCACCGCCTCCAGCCCCATGCTGTCATGAACATCGTGAGGGACAACTGGGTCTACCCCCACCAGCACCACCACTGTCATTACCACCACCGCTCCCATGTCATCTTCATCACCAGAGTCTACTGGGACCGTCACCACAACCACCACTGCCCCCATGTCACCTTCATCACCAGAGTCTACTGGGACCGTCACCACCAACCACCATTGCCCCCTATGTCACCTTCATCACCAGAGTCTACTGGGACCGTCACCACAACCACCACCACTGCCCCAGTCACCTTCTTCATCATCAGAGTCTATTGGAACCGCTCACCACCACCTACCACCTGCCTACATGTCATGTTTGTTCATCACCAGAGTCTACTGGGACCGTCATCACCACCTCCGCTCCCATGTCTTCATCTTCATCATCAGAGTCTACTGGGACCGTCACCACCACCACTGCCCCCTATGTAATGTTCATCACCAGAGTTCACTGGGACCGTCACAACCACGTCACCACTGCTCCCATGTCATCTTCTTGCTATCACTAGAGTCTACTGGGACCGTCACCACCACCAGCATCACCACTGCCCCATGTCACCTTTCATCATCAGGAGTCTACTCTGGGATCATCTCACCACCACCGCCGCTCCCATGTCATCTTCATCACCAGAGTCTAAAGGGACCGTCACCACCACGCCGCTCCCATGTCATCTTCATCACCAGAGTCTAAAGGGACCGTCACCACCACCCACAACCACCGCTCCCATGTCATCTTCATCATCAGAGTCTACTGGGACCGTCTTTCACCACCACCACTACCTTACATGTCATTGACATCGTCAGGGGACTAGAGGAGTGGTGGGGTAGCCTAATGGTTAAAGCGTTGGCTCGTAACGCCGAAGACCTGGGTCTGAATATGTGAAGCCCATATCTGGTGTCCACCACCGTGATGTTGCTGGAATATTGCTAAAATCGGCGTAAAACCAAACTCAGTCAGTCAGTCAGTCAGTCAGGGACTAGAGGCACCGCCTCATCGTCTCTCCATTGACAGGGACTACTGGGACCACTCCTCGGCATCGCACTGTGATATCAGCACCCTCCTACCCGTAACACCTTTTCTCCTCTTCAAATTCCAATGTTCCTAAAAAGTCCTACTCCTATATTTATCTTTGTAATTATAATTTCCATGTTTTGTGGTATATGTTGTTTGTTTTAAATCGAGAAAGGTAACATTTGTGTTGGTAATCATAGAAACTTTCATGGACATTTCGAAAATATAATATATAAAGATTGTTCTATCTACCACAGAGGGATAATGTAACATAATTATTTATTAATAATCATCATAAGTCTATAGTACAGGTATTGTCCGGCTTTTTATATATCTCGTTTTTGATAGTGAAATTTACATTTATTTCTTTGTTATGTCTGTTGGGTTTTCCAGTCATTCAACAGGAACTGATACGATTCTTACTCCTTGTGACATAACTGTTGCTTTTGCAAGTTGTAAAGCTTCTCATTCGTCACTGCATCTCAAAGGATATTGAGTTGTCTTGATATGAGCATAAACCACAGTCCTCCACCTGGCACTGATGATGATGATGATGATGATTATTAACAATGCATCACACCCCGACACCAGCACAACCATCGCTGTTTGAAATCCCGCCACCTCTATCACCTTGTATCCACCACCACCACCACTACAATCAATCACCATTAGCTTCCTACTATCTCCATCTCCATCTGCAGACCAACACATAGCAATCAGCAAATCGTCAAAGATGGCGAAGAAACACCAAAAGATTGCTGACATATCATTATATGAATTAGGGGAGAGAGTTCAAGTCCAGATCAAGGAAAAGGACACCAGACTTTAAAACAGGTGGCCAAACATGTATGATGAAAAAAGGTGCTTGGAGAGGGGAACTGTTGTGAAAATTGATTCTGAAATATGCAAATACAAGATTTCTTTTCCAAACAAATAAAACAGAATAGGGCCAGGTGTCGGACACATCACATCCTTAGAACAGACTGAAATACTGCCGATGTGACCAGACAAAGAGTGAGTAAGAGTGAGTGTAAGTTAATGTTAACGCTACACTGGCAATATTTCAGCAATATCGTGAAGCAAACAATGCATAATCATATTAGAGATCAATAAAATTAGGAAATATACTGAGTCAAAAAGAAACTTCACATTCTTTCTTCAGGGCAGTATAAAAGAACAAGAGATGGTAAGATGGTTAAATTGTTATTATTTCATTGCTGAGATCTGTGTGATGTACTCGATACACTGACAGTGCCATAATCAGTTCCATTAGGCTACACCGCCGTTCCAAAACATGGGTATACAGAATGTCAAGTCACAAGAATAAAATGCGAAATTTCAGTTCAATATCGTGTATGGCCGCCCCGCGCATTCACCACTGCCAAACACCGTCTCCTCATCGACTGCCTGATGCTTGTGAACACGTGGTTGGGGATTCGCGCCATTGCTCTTGCAAGGCAGCGCCAAGTTCCTGCAAATTTGAGGTTGGTTCCTAAGACCACGAAGCCTTCCCAAGTGCATCCCAAACGTGCTCTATTGGATTAAGGTCAGGGGACCTCGATGGCCAGTCCATGACGTTGATTCCAGCGTTTTGAAGCGAAATTTCGTGTCAACATCGCGGTATGCGGCCGAGCATTATCATGCTGGAACTGTAGACCTGGGCCATGAGCCGCCATGAAAGGAACGAGTTCAGGGTGAGCACCTGGTCGCGGTAAGCAGCAGCTGTGAGGTTTCCACGGGATGACCAGAAGTCGGGAACGGTTGTTCCCACAGAAAGCACCCCACACCATGCAACTTCCGCCCCCGAATCTGTCGACTTCCTGTACACAACATTGGGCATACCGTTCACGACGTCGTCTCCAGACTCCATGCCTGCCGTCCGCGAATCTGAGGGTAAACCTGATTCATCGCTAAAGACGACTCGATTCCAGTCTCTGGGTCCATCGGAGGTGACGTTGGGCCCACAGCAGACGTTGACGTTGATGAAACGGCGTCAATATTGGCCCACGATATGGACGTCGAGAATGGAGATTGGCAGCCCGCAACCGATTTCGAATGGTTCAGAGGACAGTCGACCTCTAAAACATCTCAGCCCTGGTTCGTGTGAAGCCGGCAGAAATCCGTCACGTAGGTGACGTGGTGACGATTTGACGGTCTTCTGCTCGTGACGTCACACGTGGACGACCTGACCCTTGGGCGATCAGAAGTGGTGCCAGCTTTGCTGTAGACGACCTCGCAAGTCATACACAGTAATGACGGCTGCATCCCATTGGTCTTTGCGACGTCAATAAACGATCTTCCCGCTTGCAACATGCCAACGGCGCGTCCACGTTGCACATCTGGATAATAGTGGCATCTCGTAACCGTTAGAACTGTGGTGTTAAAAGCGTTTCTTTCAAT
>NW_025766799.1:0-18198 GCF_003918875.1 Haliotis rubra | reverse complement strand
TCTTTTTTTCACGCATGTTTGGACCTGATTTTCACCTGATGAAGGAGCAAGCATATGTCTCGAAACTTCGTGTTATTCTCATACAAAGAAGTAGACATCCATAACTCTTATTTTCTGATTAAAAAAGGTAAGTTATTAAAAAATCCGCTGAGCTGTAGGTTTGTTAATCATGTAGCGATGTGATTATTGCTCTAACACACCTGAGAGATTCGTCAACAGTGCGGTATGCACAGGCGGGGAAAAATTGTATTGTATTACATTGGGTTGGTTGCATATTGTTTTGTTTTATGCTGTCAGTTTGTATGTATGTGTGAATGAGGAACCCTCACATATTATGACATTGAAAAACAGACTAAACTTAACATTATTCCATGGTCAATATCGCAATGTTTGTGAAATGGTAGTATGTTGAGTTTGTTTCACATTTTTGATAATACCTTCTTTATGCAGATAAATTTATTAAAAAATGAAATGAATAATGCCATGCTTCTCTCAGAGTAAGGGAAGATAATTTATAGAGTGATTCTCATCAAATTAGATATGTCTTTATCGTCCGAACAGAATTCACAAATTACGGTTGTTTTTTGTGGGTGTGTGTGCATGCACGCGTGTATATAACATCTAACTTGATATGTATTAATTAAAATCAGGCCGATTGTAACCATAATGACTTTATTGGTTGGAACACTCCAAAAACAAAAATAATTTCATTCTTCAAAAGGAACTGGAACAGTAACATTTTCATGTTTTCATATGAGCTTCAAAACATTGAATGAAATAAATGCTGTATGATGAAATGGATCAGAGAACATTAGAATGGCATACATGACGTGTGAATGACACATGTAATGGTCAAAATATATAATCACTATGTTAGTTAACTCATGACCAGACACGTCAAACTGGTACCGATAGATTTATGTCTAATATGTAAAAATGCAGTATTTCTTGAAACCTGAAAATAGAAAACACGACTTTGGAATGAGATGTTTTAATCTGAGATGAATCTGTTAGGTAGCAATTTACTTAAGTAGAACTTAAATCCAACTTCAAAAGATTGGTCATTCGCAAAGTGAAGCAGTTTCCACTTATACTGCAGTAAACAGTATGGGGATACACAACGAAACATACCACTTATGTGATAACAACTCCATGTTTATTGCATAGAGCGGCATTCCGATGTACAACGTTCAGGATAGACAAGCTGATTGAATGTTCATTGATTCCATCACTTGGACAAAGGAGTGGATTTAGACTTGTTGATCTTACTCCTGTTGGCCCCAACGATGTGCTAGTTGCTGAATTACCTGGTGTTAATTTGCTGCTAGTCACTATGCATATATACTTCTGTTCACCTGGTTGTAGTAACTGTTATCTTGATAACGGCGTGAGAATATACATGGAAACTCCCTCTATCGACCTTTGGTCCAAACAGATGAGTTAAGAGAAATGTTGATGTCCCGTCCGTTAGCAAATTAACATTGGATTATAGAGACAATGACAGGCCTACGTGTTGATAGAAGAGGATATTCCGGATTATGCGAATGACAGCACACCAAATGAGAAAACGAGCCAAATATATGTATAAAGATAGTGTTTCATTTCAGTCTCAGCATATAAACATTGAAATATAAAACACATAAAAAACATAGAAGGCGTAAGCCACGAGTGGTAACGGGAGACTATATGGACAGATTTTATTTAATCGAAATCGAATGTACACTTTCATGCTTCTTCTCATTACATGTATATATCCCCATGTAATAAGAGGGGAACTGATCCAGAGCGATTAATGTTTCTCGCCAACAGTCTAATTACCAAACCAAACTGCACGCTTGTCGGTATCTGCTCCCTCAACCATGACGGACACAGGGACTGGGCTTCTGGCCACCTTGACAAAATGTCTTCAACCCAAACAGCGGGACATTAGGAAGGGTGGATGCTCATCAGATGTTGTTACATGTATTTGAGAATACCCCCAGTAGTTCCTGTCTGATTGCAATAAAGTATACAAGCAGTGTACAGTGGACTCTGTCAATACCGGCCTCTGTAAACACCGACACTCTGTCTACATCGGCACAAAGTTTCAGTCCCGGCAGAAATGCACGTTATTATCATTTAGAAACTTCTGTAAACATCGGCATCTGTCTATTCAGGATATCGGCATTGTTTTTCAGTCCCAACGAACAAGTTGTTATGAAAACGGATCTGTAAAAACCGGCACATGAAAAGACGGCGTAACCCTTTGATGCAATTAGGTCCAAATGATGTAAGAACACAATTCGCTGTGACTCCCGAGATTATTCAGAAACGGGAAGTGTTAATCAGTATCTTGTTAATCGGTGAGTGGTACGTAACACTTACACTGAGTAATTAATACATGTAGTGGGCAGTTTGACTGTATAAACAAGCAAATGTTTACATTGTGTTGATTCGCGGGTATTGACTCCTGAGATTATTCAGAAACGGGAAGTGTCAATCAGTTTCTTGTTAATTAGTGAGTGGCACGTGTCGAGTATTTTCACATTTGTAAGAAGCGATTTTATTGGATAAAGATTGGTTTCTAACGACGCTTTTTTCACTACACTCTGCTTATAAGGGTCGTGATTGGTCAAAATCAGACACGTGACCTAAGCAGCCAATCATATTATGGAAATGGATACCGGTTTTGGGTAAAATAATGCTATTCTGAACATATTAAGAAAGACATCGCTACCTATACGTAAATTATGGAACGTATTGGACATATCGTGCTAGGTTATGGCCTATGACAAAATGCTTCATGCATATATTTTTCACATTAAGCGTCGTGTCCGGCGTCAAGACGGAGGCGGTGAAGCCGAGATGTAACTTGTCAGTGACTTGACTTACATTGCATGATCGCACAAAAAAGTATGGAAATAGTAATTTTATATGTACGTTTGACAACTTTTATGAATGTTATTGTTGATTTCAATTTATTTCATGATTTCCTCGATGTTTTGAAACATCGTTACTTTGCTCTTTGCTCTATTGTAGACCCGCTGCCGAAGCATAAACAAGAATCGTTGTTTTCAGTAACATTGCGAAAAATAGTTTATAATTTTAATTCTGCCGATAATATATGATCAGTTGAAATTTACTAAAAGAGATTTCAGACATTTTTATTTGATTTAAAACAACATGAATGTGCATTCAGACACTGCCTTGTTTCTTATTCAAACATCTTGTTAATGCTAAAGTGACAGTACGACAGCGAACTTCCGTGTGCGCAAGCGTCATAAGCGAACCTAGTTAAACCGGCACTCTGTCAAAACCGGCATTTTATTTGGTCCCGACTGATGCCGGTATTGACAGAGTACACTGTATATGCTTTTCGGATTTTTAATGCATAGATGGCATAGTGACTGATCCAATTTTTCCAATTTGATCTTATTTCTGTGTTTTTTACCCTCGATATTTAATCATGCCATGTGAACATATGATGTCTATTACATATTGTATTTATGACAAAATGAAACTGTACTCAGGTATATACAATTTTAACTTCAGTACACATCCAATGCTTATATGTATTTCTTATGCGTTCCGTTAGAGTTCCGTTCGTATCCTCCAAACAGTGTCGGCCCCATAACTTTTTCAGGCAATTAACATTGCATGCAATTCAGCGATTACTACCCCTTTGCTGTAACCAGCTGAGTGTTTGGTGGTATAAACTTACATGTTATTTGTCATCATTCACTTTGATGGTCAGTTAATGAATTTATAACAGGTATGATGGTAATACCAATCAAGTTACCCGCCAAAGGTTCCCATTTCGCATTTCTTGTGTCTGGAGTAAATACATCTACTCAGCATTATGAATTAAGGTCTGATGTGACAAATGTATTACATGTTATGCAATATGCTCATGGAACTGCAGCAAGACGAATTATCAGCTGAGATACAAAACAAACATTGATCAAAGGGTTAACCGATAACACGCTGATTGATTAATTACTTTTTCTTTCACAGCGGATTTGTCAAAAGGTAGTGTTTATGTATGTAGATTTACTAATCTATACTGATTACACCCTGTCCTGTACCCTGCACCTGTGTAAAAAAACAACATCTTTCCTTCAATGTATTAACCGCCAGTAAGTTGATGGGGGTGTTCCTCTTTTACCAGTCGGGCAAGTTGTTTATTTAAGGCGTAAGAGGATCACCAGACCATGTTAATTAGCAAGACAATGGTACGGGTGGGTGGGGAGGGTGGGGGAGGAGATGACCAAGCCAAGAAAAACACAAGTGGATTAAATGCTCATTATTGGCTAATTAAATTACCTTTACCAATGAGATTATACACCAATGTGAAAACTGAATCGATGTATCCCTTTTTCGGGTATTAGACTGTTAAAAGACACTTGACATGGAACAGGATTCTTTGTCAGCTGCAGATCAATGGCATATTGTTCCTTTATGTGGAGGTAGTGTCCCATTTTTGACAGCGTCTTGGTCACTGATTCGCGAAGTTTCGCTCTCAAACATGGGATAACTAGCTGCACCAATTAAGGGTAGTTATGTGTTAATGCAATCACCTGAGAGAAGTACAGAACAAGTAAAATTCTTCAACACTAATACGAACTAATACGAGGACGAACTGCCAGCAGGAATGGTAGAGACTCCGATCGCAATCTCTACTGGTAGGATCGGAGATTCTACCAGATCGCAGTCTCTACCCTGACACATACATTGACTTCGTTATTTTTCAGTCATGGCAGATGATTAAACTTCAAACTGTTTTCATTTGTTATAATCAAAATGATGGAAATATTATCGAGTAAAACAAGATTTTATTTTTGTTGATCAATCTACACCTATACGATCAATTGCGCATGCGGGTTGCGCAGCAAAAGTCACGAACCAATCGAAAGTACTGGGATATCATCCGGGTGTTCAGGGGAGAAAAGCAATAACAAAAGCAACAACCAGTGCGCGGAAATTGCTCTGGATCAGTGCCCTTTTAAATGTGTTTACCATATGATTGTTTTGATCATGTTTTTACACGATCGGCTTCAGTGTGCGATGTGTTCACTTCCATCAACCACCAGCTTGTAATAACGTCACATGAGATTAGCCATGTGCTAAAATAACACCCAAACTTTAAAGCGTACCCTTTGTCAATGTCCTGAGCCTTATAAGAATCGAAAGGTCGGCTTCCTGAGTCGACATCTCAAACTATGGTATGTAAGTGGTAATAATTCCTGAGCATTAGAGAATTGTTTGGAATTTAATGCTTTTTCATAAACTAGAATCTGATAAACTATTTGTCTCTGGAATCACCTGTGATATGAACTTGTGTAGTGATTTCTCTAGAAATTATTTAACGTTATCTAAAATAGCGACATTTAGTCACCTTTTATTGTATATGACCAAATTAATTAGTTACAGTATGAAGTTTTTAAGAAGGAATTCATTTGGGTTCTTTTTGCCCCAGTCCGCCTGTGTGTGTGAACAATATAACCAATTATCTATTATTAAGTTCATGATATTTCGTGAATACACCAACTGCATAACACCGTCTCTGACCACAAACCCAAACGGGTTTGCTCTCTATTCGCCTACAGTCTTAAAAACAACATTTCATGGTCTGTTGACTGTTGATTTCGCAATGATAAACCACCCAAACGGTCCAGCCCTTGTGTCAGGTGTTAATTAGAGGGTACCATTAAAGAATGTATTCTACTACAATAAGCCTATTATTCCCTGGCAAGGGGTTCACTTTTATGACATGTAATAAACCCTGGCCAGTCAGTCAGTGGGTCCGGTAAACTTTTATTTAATCAATGATGTAACGTAGGTCTATGTAATTTGTGTTTATGCAAACCGTGACAGGTCAAAACTATTTGCGCTTTTGTGGATAATAAGTAAACCATACACTTAAAACTGTATTTTGAAAAATGCTAGCCATATCAGGGCAAATATGACAGTTAATGTCAATTTTTGACACATAGAACAACAAGGATGCAGACGAGAGAAGTTATACCAGGAATAATCTACAACGTCTTATAGTCTCCCTGGTTATAGTTGCTCGCATAGGAGGACGAATACACTCCTAGGAGGACGAATACACAGTCTATACACACACGGGGATCCTTGGGAAAAGGATAAACTGAAAGAAGTAGTGGTAAAATCCTTCCTAAATTTCCAAAATTTTCCAAACCTTGGAAATATCATCTTCCAATTTTGGAAATTTTTGGAAAGATGATATTTCAAATTGGAAATTTTGGAAATCACCATTTTTTTTCTTGTGTACGTCAGAGAGCCTGACCACCCGATCCCGTCAGTTAACTCTCACGACAAGAATGTGTTGCTGAAGACTTATTCTAACCCAGATCTTCAAGGGTGAAAACAAAAAAAAGAAACCGATGGGAAAGATTATTAAAAAACCTTGTCAAACAAACTGAACGGCTTTTAGTTGTAGTTTGATGACACATTTCATTCACGGTATTAACTGGTTCCTTCCAGCAGAAGAGATCTTCACCCACAGAGTATGAAATGTTCCATAACGAGTTGCCCATTTCGAGAAGGACGAAATAAGCCTTCCCGAGAGAGAGCTGTCCAAATCGGGGAGATTATCGACTCCGATTTCACTGACAGTAAGTTCGAGTGTCGCAGAAATATGAGAATGAAAGATGTTAGATGTTCTTTGATTTCTGAAGAGCAAGACACTTCCAGTTAATTCCCAGTGCCGTGTGGGTCGAAGCGTTGATTAGGATACATATGTCCAGGACATGAGCAGTCTTTAATATTGGAGGATTTGAACGTGTAAATAATACCATCGTGGGTGATAGTAACACGAGAAAATGGGATTGTCGACATTTCTGGAGAAGAGGTGTTTTATACAGCTGCCTACCAGACATATATTTTGGCAGACGGGTCTTGTTTGAAGTCTTGACAACCTTTGTAATCTTCCAGTATAACAATACTTAGCTGAACACGCCTTGGGTATGTTCATGAAAAACACTCTTCTTGACACTCACCAGTACATTACCACTGCTTTATGGTTGTCCTTACTTACCGGTACTTGTCTGGCCCTCTTTTAAGGTTTTGTGATATTGCATTATCTTGTGTAGCTCATAATTAACTATTTCTCATTATATTTCCCAAAGACCGTTTTGCCAATGGGTCTGCAATTGGCCATATATTATAGTTTCTGTCTATTTAAAAAAATCGAAAAATTCCTTCTAAATTAAAACACTTGTTGAGATGTTTTAATGGAGATGTAAAATGTAAAACGAAAGTTGTTCAAGGTTTGTCACAGTTACGCGCATTAATGAGTGGGTGATATTTTGTTTAATGCTGCTTTCAACAGGAGAGTTTCAGAAATAGCGCTTAATCTATATTGTAATCAATATTCGTGTTTTGTTGTTTAAAAGCACCCATTCAAATATAAAAATAATGTACTGGGCTCTGAAAGGCGAATTTCTCAAATTGAATGGCCACACTGGACACAGATAGCTGAAAAATGTCGTTAAACAATATTCACTCAGGAACCAGACCTCAAACCTATAGGTAAGACATTATGCCAAATGAGTGATACTTGTATCAATGATATACTATGATATCAATGTAAATGCACTGTTGAAAAGTTATGGATCTTATGACATGTATCTTTTCCCCTGTGAACCTGAACAAATTGCCATGGCATTCAAACGACTCAAAACATCACATCTTGTGTCATCAAATATTCTATCGACAACAATGCTGTATATTGTTATGCAATCTACTTATTCAAAAGATAAATTTGACATTATGAAATCAACGGAGGAATTTTCGTATGTGTTTCGATAACCAAGAGCATACTTTTATAAGAAAGACCACCTCCTTTATGTGCTGGAGGAAATAGAAACAGGTTATTTCCTATAGTAGTATGTGTTTCCTATATCTGATTTGCCAGAAACGTCGTCTCCATGTGTATTTATAAGTCTGTTGTTCCCGTTATTGTCTCGTACCTCTGTCGCCAGGAAACCCTTTTGGATGTTTGATTGAATAATAGCACAGTTCTTATTTGTAGGAACGGGGATCACGTTTGGCATTAAGTCGGCCCTGCAATTATTGAATAAGCATAAAAATACTTATACTGGTCGAGACAGCGAGAGATAATATTTAGACCAAGATCAGATGGTAAATGGAGGCGCCCACTCAGTACTGTGATGAGCTTTCAATCGAATCAAGGGAGGTAATTCGAGTCTAATCCCGTCTGGGTTCACTTCCGGTAACACATTTATCAGTCTCGTTCTCGCGGCTGAGCAATATTTGCAGGTTGTTTTTGGTGGATGTTGCGATGGAAAGATACATATGAGAGGAAGACTTGTTTTCCATCGTGTGCTTCTGCTATGTTCTTCACCGAAACATTATCGCCGTCGTCTGTACCACAACGTCATCAGTGTCGTCATCATCACGGTTGTCAGTAGCATAACCAGCGCTACCACATTATCATAGTTGTGCTAACCTGCTTCACACAGTCTTTTTTCAGTTGTCATGTAAGCGATGGGGTTGTGGGGTAGCCTAGTGGTTAAAGCGTTCTCTCGTCACGCTAAAGACCCGGGTTTGATTCCTCACATGGGTACATTGTGTGAAGCCCATTTCTGGTGTAGCCCGCCGTGATATTGCTGGAATATTGCATAAAGCGGCGTAATACTAAACTCACTCATCTTAGTTACAACAATGTACATGATGCCGCCCTTGCCATCGATTCGTAACGGTATCACCTTTTGTGTGAGTCTGGTGGTGAAAGTCTTTAACGTCAATTCTCCTTTTTATTACTGTAACATTGATAAACACTGCACACAACTTATCATACTCCTTCCCAACGTTAATGATATCACGAACTTAGCGGGTTTGGGTTGACGCCTGTTCGAACATCGTTTCAGTGATATCAGGCCATATCGGCTAATAGTTCATGGATACATGTTCAGTTGTATCCATAGATCATAATCAGGGCGTCTTAAGGGAGACCACTTGTACAGGCTGTGTCTCCACACATATGTAGCCACATAATGTGCAGCACGGTTAAGTTAATGCGAGTTTTTGTTTTAATTTTAATCCCTGAATAACGTACTAACATATCCATTTCTATAAAAAAAGCCCCATTTCTTTCGTCTTCTTAGGTCATATGACAACATTACCTCTTCAATCTTTATAAAAAGTTGACACTTATTGTAAAGGTTAATGAAGATAAAAGTTGTATGTGATATGGGGTTTCTCATGGGTATATAGAGTGGTTCGTACTATGAGCAGGTCGGATGAACTGAAATGATTTACGAGCGTGGAGTATAGGCTCCCATTTTCACTGTTGCCATTTGACATAAACTCTAAATATTTTGGGGCGGTGGGGCAGCCTAGTGGTTAAAGCGTCCGCTCGTCACACTGAAGACCCGGGCTCGATTCCCCACATGGGCACAATGTGTGAAGCCTATTTCTGGTGTCCCCCGCCGTACTATTTGCTGGAATATTGCTAAAGACTAACAGAAGCGTAAAACCAAATTCACTCACTCTAAAGATTTTTTCAAAACATCGCAGTTTAAGCAATGTGTTGACACGATATAAGTATACATTGTACTTGTAAAACTAAATACGATCATGAGCTGCTAACGTGAAGGCACCAAAGTAACTGATGGAGCCTGAGTCAGGGTCCTTATTGTCACTTATGTGTAGCAGATTAGGTTTTACTTTTACGAAGCTATCATGACATTTACGAAGCTATCATGTTATCTCAGAGGTATGGAGAGGGGCAAGATTCAACTGGAACCTTTGTTCCCTCAAAGTGGTTACGCACATGGCCTATAGTATGAAACAATTAGCTGTTCTGCCTCGATATGAATGAAATAATGTTCCAACCTTCACCAACCCAAATTTTGTTATATTAAACCGTTGTGAAGGAATGAGTTACATGCAGGCTTTTGCTATTTTACAGCAATGACACTACAGCATCAGTGATTATGGATATAATTGGCGTGGTAAACCAACACTTTTACCTCAAGGCTTACACACGACGTACGGCCTGCTGCAGTCAGGAATCGATGGCAATATCGGCATGAGGTACATGGCTGTAGCTTAGCTGGCGACTGAGATATCGATGACAGAGAAAAACGTTGTGGAGAAGGCAAGCACGACTGTGATAATGATGCTGTTGTGGTGGCGCACTTTATGTTACTGGCAACCGTGATGATGACGACGACGATGACGATGACGTTGTGGTGAGGAACAGCAGCAGCACATTGAGGAAGTGTTTCTCCTTTTATATCTATCTTTTTCTATCTGGCACCGACCTCCGAAAACACCCTGGAAATATTGTGAAAGTACGAGACTGACACACGTGTTACCGGAAGTTAACCTCAGACGAGATTAGCCTAGAATTACCTCCCTTGATTCGATTGTAAGCTCATCAGAGCACTGAGTCCTGCCGTCATTATCTGGTTGATCTCTGTCTAAATATTATATTTCGCCGTCTCGCCCAATATAAGTATTTTTATGCTTTTCAATAATTGCGTGGCCAACTTAATGCTAAACGTGATCCTTGTTGCTACAAATAAGATCTGAGCTATTATTCAATCAAATATCCAAAGGTGATTCTTAGCAAGAGAGGTTCGAGACAAAAAGAGGAACAACAGACCTTTAATTACACATCGAGACGACATTTCTGGCAATCAAATATAGGAAACATACACTACTATAGAGAATATCCTGTCTACATTTCCTTCCTTCGCATTAAAAGGCGTTGGTATTTCGTATTAAAGCATGCTTTGGATTAAGTATGAGAAAACATATGAAAAAGATCCCTCTCTCTCTCTCTCTCTCTCATTCTCTCTCTCTCTATCTCTCTCTCTCTTTCTCCCCACCTCCCTCTCTCAACCGTGGATTTAACATATTGTGGAGATTTATGGGAGAAGAGTTCTAACACCTCCTATATTCCCACAAGCCTCACTTCAACCCCATTCCTAAGCCCCTCAAGCCTTCCTTGATATCCAACGTAAATTGTAACTAGGACTAATTTATCATAGTGACAATGAGTGATTTACGAGCGTGGAGTATAGGCTCCCATTTTCACTATCGCCATCTGCCATAAACTCTAAAGATCGTATTCAAAACCTCACCATATGGATACATGTGTAATCAATGTGTTGACACGATAGAAGTATACTCGTAAAAATACTGAATTACGTTAGGTTGGGTTATCATGCCCCACCATTAAAAAACCAAACCAACAATGGTTTCCTCAGTGTGATGTAGCAGTGGCATCATTGGCACCGGCTTGATAGCTCTATGGGGAAGAAGCCATTGATGGGTAGATTTACAGTTCTAAAACATCACGTTCGATTTATGTGATTATCTGAAACCGTGAGTGGATCAAGTCACGCGACGTGGGTGACAATTCAGGAAATATTAATCTGTAATTTGGTAGGGATACGAAGTCAGGTGTCACTGTGTATGTAATAAGGGAAGATAGAGCCTCGCTGTTGATTGATATTTATTGTTGTGTAAGGCTATGAAGGAACGGTTCCGATGGAAAACAATTTTAAATGACCAGTTCATTAGATTTGTGCCTTTTATGCCAGACCGAATATTTGAAAGCTATGATTATATGAACAATATCAGAGGTCATTTTGCATTAAATAATCTTTTTACTTTTACGACTTCAAACAACAGGAACTGGTCTAGTTTTTCAGCAACACAGATTTATCATTGTATTGAAAGTCATGAAACTTATCATGCAGCATGGGTTAGAACAACATGTCCTTTTTAAGTGACTAAAACCATTAGGGCTTCAGAAATCTGATGATAGGAGAGACTGTTTAAAGAGTTCAAATCACAGCAGTACCTTTGGAGGTTGGCCAATCAAAGCGTGATGATCAGCATATTACAACAAAACAACAAAAAAGTTTAAAATGTCATTCCAAGATGAGTTGTAACACCTGAATGAGGTAGAGATGGCTGACACAAGGGAATAGGCCTGTTGATGAAGAGTTGTTGAAACGAACATAATCTCATATTAAGTAATGTAATCCTAACGAACCACGACTATTTGGGAGCGGGGAAAATGTGAAAATACTTATAGCAAACTGTTCTATGACTTACAAATGAATGTGACATAGTTGGAAAATTAAATCACAACCAAATCAGACTGACTGGCCATTATTACAAATTTCAGGTTCAACCCTGGCAATACGTTTATCAGTCACAATCCCGCAGTTTCGCCACGTGTGTTGGGTTGTTGCCATAAGACTGACTGAGTTTGAGTTTACGCCGCTTTTAGCAATATTCCAGCAACATCACGGCGGGGAACACCAGAAATGGGCTTTACACATTGTACCCTTGTGGGGATTCGAACCCGTCTTCAGCGTGAAGAGCCAACGCTTTAACCACTCAGGCTACCCCACCGCCCCGTTGCCATAAGAAGGACACATATGAGGAAAGAACAGCTTCTACCAGAGTGTGCTGTTGCTATGTTCTTCACTACAACGTTGTCATCGTCACGGCTGCCACAAATATAGCACACCTCCTTACTCGACGTCTACATCACGCCCGCCCGAGTCTTTGGTATCTCCCGCTATCTAAGCTTCATCTCATGCTGCTGTTGTCATCGATTCCAAAACGGTAGCAGAGTGTGTCTGTTGTGTGAGTTCATATGTGAAAAGTGTTCCTTTGCCTTTAATCCTTCCTTAAAATGAGCGTACGCTGTGTGTTAAAGCTGTAAAATTGATAAAGAACTGCATTCACCTAACTATTCCTTGAAACCGGAAATGATCGAGTTTCACTTAATGCCGATTAGTACATTATTTCATTCCTATCGGGCAGTTGGGTGGCCTAGTGGTTAAAGCGTTTGTTTACCACAAAGTATTAGACCAGGGTGCGATTCCCACCATGGGTACAATGTCTGAAGCCCATTTCTGGTGTCCCCTGTCCTGATATTGCTGCTGGAATATTGCCAAAAACGACGTAAACTAAACTCACTCTTATATATATATCGGAATGTCAACTAATTGTTTGTGAAAATCAGGCCCTGGATGTATAATACTATTTTGTAGAAATTTAATCTAAGGGTCGTAATCATTTTACAATTTGGAATTGAAATCAACGATTATCGAATCCTATCATACTTAAGGACGCAACTCTGCACAGTGAATTTTTGACACCATCTAAAATTACACAAAATGGCATTTGACATATATAGAGTATTTCTTCGTTCCCAAGTATTAGTATTCACCCGTAGACGTATGTAGATATTCTTCGCTACAGGTCATTAATTGCTATGTACAGTATTGGACATTTAATATATTATTCCCGATTTTGAGGTATTTTGCAATTCATCGTTCTCATTTGGCAACAGACACCGTGCTTTAATGTAAGCAGCCAGACACCGAGGTTTTCTGAAAACGACTTCATTCTATAAAGAGATTTTAACCTCGTATGTTTCTTTGTGTTACAGATCACGCATCAGTTATGCAAAACGTATTTTCAGGGAGTCGTGTACCTGTTGTCCTAATACGTAATGCATGACATTTACGACATCGAAGTACACTTGACTTACAAATCTCAATCTGTGCAATAACACAGCATAAGCATGTTATGCCAGATTAAAAAAAAAGTAATGTACACATTATTTCTGTAAAGGAATGAATTAGGAAACACTCAAAGCAACCCGTTAATTGCATTGAACTCCTGTTAGCAGAGAGAATTTCATCGCTTGAATTCCATTTTCAGTATATAAGCATGAAAGGGAACTCTGAATGGACAAGAGAACTGCATTGTTATGTAGTGTTGATACTTTATAGGTGGAGTTATATTAACAAGTCCAGCTGCAGAATGCAAAGGAAAGTACGGAAATAGAATTGGCCTGAAAGGATCTGTTCATAGGCAAGACTTATAGGCAGGTTGGGCTCTACGCTGGTTGTTATTACCGTCCGCTTTCATAAGCATTGCAGTGTGTTGGTAAAGATTCAGTCCGAAGTCAGCTGAAGCGAAACAAATCTAATGTATTACCTCGGCCAGCGAGGTGGGAGGAATCAATACTGCTGGAACTTCTTTTCATTAGCGCGGGTCTGTCGCATGAACATCTTAAATAAAGGAGTTGAATTTGTTTCCAGTCCGTTTTGTTGTTGATAAAATCCACAAGATTGTGTTGAATTACAGGATATTCTGTCTTTTAAAGTTAGCTGTCGTTTTAATAATGCACCTATATACGGTGTAATCTGGCCTTACACCCCTGTGAAGTGAAGTCAGCCCTATTTCTCCTACCCATACCGGTTTGACGCATCAGTGAAATCAATATAGAAATAATGTAGTTTCCTATTTTGTGGCTTGTACATATGTTCCCCACTTGGTTTTGGTGGCGATTATTGAAGCACCTGTGTGCATGTGTTTGTGACAGAGCGCCGCCTCGGCAGAGTTTACTTACTCCCTTTCTGCAAACGTCTACTTCTCATCACTATTTCATAGTCGAAATCGTATAATGGACTCTGCTTGTAGTATAAATGTCACGAGAAGGATTTATCCATTTCTAAATAAACAACAAGACCCTTTCCACATCACGTCAGTGAGACTCACTCCACGTTAAAAGGCAGGCATAGTAGTAAGAACACGATCCTATGCAGCGTAATGCCGTTGTTGATCATTTTAGGTGAAATGAAGGATTGTCCCCGGCAAGAATGATCCTGATGGGATGTCAATATAGTTGGCACTAACATACTAGTCTTCTCTCCACTGAGTTGGATCCAACACTGCTGAGTTTTATATAGAATAACTCCAGTGTGAGAAGGTTTTGTAGGGATACAGTGATACATACAGCACGGGTACAGTGCTAGTGGATCCTGGCTCTATTCAATAATAAGACAAATTACTGCCAAAACGTAATGGGTCCAAAGCTTGCATAACAAGTATTACTTCCTCGAGGAGGAATTTTCCAACAATGATTAATAAAAGCATCATTAGAAACTTATAAAAACAGATGCTATCCACGCACTAACTGAAAATGATACGATTCCAGGAAATGAATGTAAAACAGAGGGCAAAACGGGAAATGAGTCTGGAGGACTTGCCCGGATGTAAATACAGAGGATAGTCGTAGAGTTTTACTGTTGGATTGATATTATTGTGAGGGATGTTCCAAGTAAGAAATCCTTCGGGGTCATTTTGAAATCAATGCCAATTAAAAATCTGTTTTCCTTGCACAAAAGCATTGTGATGCTCGTCAGTGTTTTGCTGGAAATTCCTCCAATACGTTGGATGTACGGAAATGTTGTACACCTATGACAAATGAGTAAGCGTTGTTGACTCTGGAAGTTTTTCAGAGAGAACAGTTGCACACAGCCTTTGCATGTGTTCTTGATGAGTACCACCAGTGAGGCGGGATGCACTCACCTTTTCGCGAACTCCTGATAGTGTCAATATTACATAGTGATTCATAAACAGGCGGATGATCTGTCATGATATCTCACAGTGTGTTGTCCGGCCAGATTGTCTGGTCCAGACTCGATTGATTTCAGACCGCTGAAGTACTGCTGAATGCAGCATCAAACAAACACATACTCACAAGGATTTAGTCAAAATTGTAAAATTAACTCTTGCTTTTTACCTGATGTTTCCTACAGACATGGAAAGGCTTTTGTCGTTTCTATTTAGACCTCTCTTAATACAATAGTCCGTGATTATCGGGAGACACCAAAAACCTGCATACATTGTGCCCTTCTGGGATCGATTGGGAGTTGCATTTGGGCCTTTTGGCGTAATAATGTAACGTGTTCACCAATAGGCTAGCCAACCGCACCCGATAGGAATGAAATGTCAACAGTATCACAACGTGAAAAACGCACAGGTGTAAACTCCTTTATGCTGACGTAGGTAAGGGACAATATCTGCATAGATGTATATGTATTGTGATAATTATATGTTCTTGATAAAGATACAGTTGTTTCAAGTGCATTAATCCTAAATCGTTGCTGTTCTGGGACAGTATAAATTACGCTATCTAGACTGTCAGGTTGTCCGATTTCCATTTTTGAGGAAAGCTTGCGGCTGGTGATGGGTTAGATGACTGACTTTGTCATGCTACTTGATTCTGAGAGTGTAAGGTTGAGATCCGGAATGGGACTTAACCTCACAAAAGTACTAGAATCTGTACTTACTGAAGAAAGTGTTATCCCAAATATGGTTTTAATTCCATGTCAATCATTCCTCGTTTCAAGTTATCTTTGTCTCCGCACATAAAACCTCCACTTCAACCCCACGTCTTCAATGAAGCCTCAATTCAACCCCACGTCTCCAGCCCCTCAAAACTTCCCTTGATGACCAATGAAGATTGTAACATGGGCTAAAGTTAGCATAGTTGACAATGAGCGATTGAAGAGCTCAAAGTTATAAAGTCTAAGTCAAACAAATGCCACAGTATGGATGAATGATCTAACAATGTGTGTGTTGACGGGATTGCAGTGAACTCCTCGAATATATTCAGTATATACCTTTGGTTGGTTGTTGGATGAAATAACATCCAATAAATTTGTGATAAAGCAGTAAGGCTCTATGAGAGCACTGAGCTGACAACTCTATCAGGGAAGAACCGTTAATGGGTGTATTTAGAATTTCTAAAACCAGGGAGTACGTTAGATTCGTGTGATACATTGCAAATCGTTGAGTGTAATTGGAAGTCACATGGCAACGACCTTGAGGGTGTAGGGAATCGGAAGAAGTAAAATACTTACGGAAAAGTCCAATCCGCTAAGCTGATTTGGACAACAGGTCATGAAGCATGTGATCTGTGATTTTGGTATAGCTACTGGGTTAGGTATCAATGAGTACGTAATAAGGAACAAAAAGAAGCATTGTAAATAAATACTTATTGTTGTGCTGTTGTGCTGAAAGAATGGTTCTCATTAGAAGCATTTTGTCAAAACAAATATCCACTTCATCGGATTTCTTTCTTCATGGTAGACCGCCGCCATATGGCGGGAATATTGGTGAGTGCGGCGTAAAACTAAACTCACTCATCTCCTCCATCATGGTACATGTCAGCAATGACGAAATTCAAACTCATTCAAATCTTTGCATACATTACTGCCCCAGCATCATGAGACGAGCAAAAACTCACCCAATTGACACCCACCGATGTGACGCGTTTTACGTCAACAGCGGCGCCTAACCCTAACTTCACTCACCTCGGTCGTTAAGTTCCATTTACCATTTAATGAATCAATGTTTGCGGATTCCCAGCGTGTTTCTTTCACTTTGGTAATAACCACAGCGTTGACCTGACCAAGGCTTAACTCCATGCTACTATGTCAGGATGAACATATTCTAAATCTATTAGGATGATAAATTGGCTGTACGTATTTATCTCCACATATCCAGAAAATATCCCAGTCAATCTTCAATCAACGAAGGCCGGATTGTTCCTATTACCGTCTGTGTTTCTGTTAAAGATCAGTTCCATAAACAATCGTTGTTGAAGGTGTGGATCAGTGACAGACACCATAAACACTGATTCAAAGCAATTCGGATGCGATTGCAAGCATCAACTACGTCCGAGCCTGACCACCCGATCCATCAATTCTCTCACGACAAAAATGTTGCTGAAGACATTCTACTGGCCCAGATCTTCAAAGGGTGACATCAAAATAAAAACCGATAGGAAAGATTATTGAAAAACCTTGTCAAACAAACTGGACGTCTTTTGGCTGTAGTTTGATGACATTATTTCATTCACGGTATTAACTGGTTCCTTCCAGCAGAAAGAGATCTTCACCCACAGAGTATGAAATGTTCCATGCTGAATTGGCCCATTTGGAGGAGGACGAAATAAGCCTTCCCGAGAGAAACTGTCAAATCAGGAGATTATCGACTCCGATTTCACTGATAGAAAGTTCGAGTGTCGCTTGAAATATGAGAATGAAAGATGTTAAGATGTTTGTTTGATTTCTTAAGAGCAAGACACTTGAGTCACTTCCAGTGCTGTGTGGCTCGAACCGTTGATTAGGATACATATTTCCAGGATTTTGGTGACACGAAGCAGTCTTTAATATTGGAGGATTTGAACCCGTAAATAATACCATCGTGGGTGATAGTAACATGGGAAAATGGGATTGTCGAAGATTTCTTAGAGAAGAGGGTGTTTTATAAGGCTGCCTACCATGAATACTTTTGGGCAGATGGTCGGTTTGACAACCTTTGCAATCTCCCTGCATA
>NW_025766798.1:0-18315 GCF_003918875.1 Haliotis rubra | reverse complement strand
ATGAGATATGTTCTCTAAAGGTCAAACTTGTATGCGGGCTGCTTAGTGAACATTGAACGATGGAGCAGGATTTTCGTATAATATATTTCAAAGGTGAGACCCACTATTTGTAAAATCATTATATTAGGGATATGTTGAGTTAAGTTTTATTATTTTATATGTGTTCATTGGTGAAAACGCTTTGACTGTAAACATAGCTACTCCATGAAACAATATACTGAGTATGAATATACAACATCACAAACGAATCTCTTTAATCCCTCAACAATGGTAGTGTCTGGGAACTTTGATGGAGCACTATTGAAAAACAAACAAAAACAAAATGTAATTGTCCTCCGTTATAGAAATAATATAGAAGTACAGTAATTTCTACATCTAAAGGATATGGATCCACATAAGCATATAAATGTATGTTCACTGAAAATATATTGTCAATCTGGTTTACGCTACGCATACATGAAGTACTCGTCAGTTACACATACAGAGATATCATGCCTGCTTTACATGAGCACTAGATGTAATGGATCTTCCGTAAGCAATAAATCAGTGAAAATAGCTGCAAACATGCTCCTACGAAAACAAAACTGAGTAACCAGGTAAGAACGCAAGGAAGGTACAGAGAATAGCAATGAAACTGATACAGGATGGAGGCCTTCTAATGCTCAGTAAGTCTGTATATATTTCATGATGTACTATTAAAGCTGGACTCTGTTATAGAAACAAGATTATTATAATTTGAAATGTTTCATCTGAAAGATGACATGGGACCTATTATCCACATGTGAACACGTACATGTATGTTCATTAAAATATATTGTCAAACTGGCTCAACACTACATGTTTTAAAGCATCGTAATGTTGCTGATATATAGAGGATATCATGCTCTTTTAGATGAAGTACGAGATGAATGACTTTCCAAAAGAACAGTAACCTTTGACTGACCATAGTGTTATAAATACGTAATGTTTGTAAATGAATTTAATTGAATTAAGCCTAGAGCAGGCGTTTATTGACAACAATGAAAACATGAATAAGAAGTACAACTGCTCCGTATGAGATAATATAGGCTAACTATAGTCAAGAATACAACACAACTATCACAATCGAATCTGACAGGTTCATAATGATGAATGCCTTCTTACCGCTCAAAAACCAAAGTTCTGAAGGTACCTATTGAAACTTCTTCTCCGCAGGAAGAATATGGTGAAGTAGCACCTCCATCTAGTTGACTTACCAGGATCCACTTTGAAGAACAAGTACATGCATCTTCATTGACGATATATTGTCAGTCCGGCGCTAAGGTGTTACATGTTTTAAAGCATTACTACGTTGGTAGGATGCATGATGATATCTTGCTCCATTTATATGAAGTGCGATGCCCGAACGAGAAGATACCTTGACGGCATCAGTAGTTTTATATACATGTATCGGCAAGCGTCGTCAGAATTCTCAGGATACATGTCTTGAGTATTGATTATAAGAAATCAAAGATAAGTAATTCTAATTATATTTGCAAATCGCTTTTGTACAGTTATAACATCGGCGTCGTCATGGTTGACTTACCATGTTTAGTGCATCAATGAAACATTAAACGTAAACACAACTGCTCCATGAAACAATATTGATCTGTCCACCCTAAGAATACAGATGTATAAATATCAAGTAAACGGAACTGAAACGATTACTATAGGATGGAATAATGTCTTCCAATGCCCACATAGTGAATTTCTGATGGAGCATCATTACTATTGGTGATATATTTGCAGTCCGGCCTACATTTTTAGGCGTTTGAAGGAAGCAAGCAAATAAAATAATACAACACTCAAGAATTTATCTCCAGTGGTGTTTGAGAAAACGAGATTGTTGAAAGCTTATAGATAATGAATAACATTACTGTCATCTGTCCGGCACTCCAAGTATCCTTGACCCTGGGGAGTTTGATACGAATCTTAAGCCTCAATGATCAGGGTGAGCCTATTGATTTTGGATCTCTTATGATCAGGCCACAGGAAATCCATCTAGTTTCTTAACGTAGATCATAATGTCTCGAGCCCAAGTTCCTGCTAGTCTCTTTTGTGCGACTAGTTGGCGGGCTTCGCGGCAAGGCGGGCCCTCTTCGTCAGATCACGTTCACGGAACACCTTCGTCTGACTTTCAGCTTGCTAGGTTGCTCATCAACGCGTTTGATTCTTGTTGCATGAATTTGAAAGAACTTGTCATTCAGGCCTCGACCGTCATTGTACTTAGCTGGATCTCCCTGTTCCAGAGATCTGTCGATGTCTCCACTTTGAGTTTGAGACCCAACCCGTCGCCAGCTCTAAGAGATGTTTGTCAGGTATTTCGTTTTTACCTCTGTAGACCGTATACTTGATGTTGTTCCTTCTACCATTGGTAAAGCTCATCAATTTGAGAACTTAGATGCAAGCCTCTCGTTCATGCCTCCCTCAATCTTTTCTTCTAAATCTTGATTTTAGTAGAGTTTTGTTGAAGAGTTTCTGTTAGAGGGACTAATTTCAGACCGAGAGGGTACTAATTTGAGGTACAAGAGCTGTAAAAGAGTTTTACCCAGATCTAATACAGATGTGCCGAGTCCTATAAGTTGTTGAGGCATACAAGGCGTTTGTCTCTGGTTTCACTGTCACAATTTTAGAACACCGAGCTACTGTGAAAAGGATCTAGTTCTTTTACTTAGTGTCTGTAACGTCCAGCCACAGTGAGTCCGGTGAGCTGTGACGTCGTTTTGAGGTTAAAATGGAGAATGATACAGAAAAGTGGTTTTATTCAATCTTGCAATGGAGCCTAAACTGATTATTATTATCCAAATGTCAACATTAATGTCATCAGAGTCTGTCATTGACCGTTTGGTTGTTTACAAGAGTTGAAAAATCACTTGAAATGATATATTACCACTAATAGCATGTCATCCAATATGTTCCGATATGAAAACCACAGGTCCAATCCATTTCAGTTAGCACAATAGTTTTCATCCGTTGCAGGATTGCTACATACAAGGGTAGTTATAATGTTTATAATAAATCCTATGTATTTACATGCTCCACACATTGAACATGGGATTCGTCCTGGTCTTTCGTGACGGCCAACGCTTTAACCATTAGGCTACCTCGTCACCCTTCTAGGTAGATATAAGGTACTATAATGAAATCTACTCAGGTGGATCCCTATCAAACTCTTAAGTAGTATATAAAGCTTACTGTTCTGTCAAACATTTTTAATACATGATTATACTTTCATACACATTACACTTTTCAAACTATTATAACGTACCATTTGGTTCCTGAAGAACGCGACCGGTCTGTTGATTTGACCTTTTCCTTCAGACTGGCAAGGAACCTGTCTACGACAACTCTTTCTTGGTTTGTCAGATGATTGTATTTCGCGGAAATACGCAACACTTCCAATGACACATTGAAGTTTCTGTTCTTAACGCTGAATTGTTCCTTTGGGCACACGATTCTGACCGCCACGTTGTTAGAACAAATCAAGTTCACACCTGTACATTTGCCATTTTGCAATGGTACAATTGACCAAAGACAATTCATATACCCCATCTTGCGATCAAATATACAACAGTAAATACATGTCATGAACTTTTAATCAAAATATCAATCAATTAGTGTCATGAACAAAGTGTTCACTTGCCACACCGTGAACATACCCAGCTAGCTCACTCTATTGGTTTGGGTGGCACCACTGAGTTCATATGATGATATGCCCCTCTACGTGTAAAAACAGGATTAGTTTTAATCTTCAGGGGAGGCAAACCAGGAATAAACCAGAACAGCCAGGGCGCACTTCAGGTGCAACTCAGCACAGCCAGGTTTGACTGCCGGCTGTTGTAATGGCTCGTTTGTCACCCCTCGGTGTGAAGCGTGAAAATAGAAATTAGTAAATTTACATTTACAATGATAGTTTCTGCTGAACTCTTCGTGATCGGTCATAAACGTCAGATTTCGATCCTGTTGGGTACAGAGGTTTCAGGACCATGTCTTATTTATGTTTTGTGCACTTATTCCTTATTTCTGAGTTATTTAATGACCATCGTTCCTATTTGAACTCGAACGGATTGTGTGATCTATCATATGTTGAGGGTATACACGGTGGTTGGGTCGGGCTGGGGATAGATATATCAGGTGTTGTCGCGTGATTAAGTGAGGATTGAGGTCGAGGTTTCCTGTGGTGGGTCAGCCTTTGAGAGAAATTTGATCTACTTTGCTTCGTAGTAGGACAACCACTCCATTAAAAGCATAGAGACAATATAATATATTGTACTGTTATGTTAGAAACCGGTTATATCTGCAGTTGATGTAGTTAATGAAAGCGAAATATCAGGCCAACGGCGTCTTTGAAGCCCATAAGGTCCCAGTGGTAGGGAGATAGGAAAGGTAGAAAAGGACTTTACTGAGGAGAGATTAGTAGAATGAGTAATGCGTTTTCTGTAAGTCCAAAAGCTGACTTTCTGAACAGACCATGGCCAAGTATAAACTAGTGTACGAGGTTATTGTGAGTTGAGGAATTGGGTTTATGTCGTGCTTGAGAATATATTTCTGCCCATATGACGAGACGTATGCTTGTATGTACAAGACTGTTTTGTACTGTTTGAATTTGTTGGTTTTAGTGTTTGCGTCTAATTGAGATACCATGCCGTGCGTGTAGTAAGGAATAATTTACCTGACACATTATATTGACTCGAGCCGACCAGTCTTGTTGTAGAAATTAATAAGCGCCAGGCAGGACCAACAATTACCATTTTAATGTCTTTTGGTATGACGTGTCATGGACGCTCAACCACTACAATTAATGGAGGCGGTCTTTAAAAGGACACTTTTAAAATGCCCATTTTGAAATTAGACTGCTTCATTATGAACGATACGTAAAATAATAACTATGAAGGATGTAGCTACCGTGGAGTCTCATCACTATATATTATTTCTACACTGTGTTAGTAATCACAAGTAGGTTTTGATGGATACGCTGATTATGAATGTCCTAGATTGTGTGCAGAGAAGGACAGGGCTGGGGAACTGCCCTTAGATGACAGTATTATAGAACTAGTGTAGCCCTGTAGCCTGCTTCATGCAACACAGGAGGATCTGCATCAAAAGCAAACCAGGATGCAAACACAAATATGGATAGCTTTGATATGGGACTAAGGAGAGCAGCATATAAGTTGTATGACAGAAGATAATTGAATCCCCGTATCAAGGGAGGATATCAATGTGATATCATTAACGAGTTGTAAACCGCTTGCTTGGCAAGAGGTCTCGACTATACTAACCCCACAATAACACACGAGAGACCTGGTGTAAAATAAACAAGGAGTTTACGGTACAGCAGCTACAGGATGATTTGGTGTAATCGGTCAATAGCTGAATGCTGACACTAATTATTAGAACATAATGCCCGGGTAATGCAATCAGATATCAAAGCATGCAACATCACACGTAGATTCTCACACGACACATACTACATTAATCACGATACATATTCCAAATGTACACAACAATAGTTCAATATTCTTATCACCCCAGTACACCATGCGAATCTACATTCTGTAACGGTAACAAACAGTACAGTACTCACAACAATACAATAGTTAAAATATCCGACATTAATTTATACATTCTATAATAGTCACAAACAGTGTGTCAATCTGTATTATATAACACCTAAATTGTAATATGTAGATATGAGACACATAATTAAGGATGCCTCGTTCCACATAAAACTCAAGGTACTGCCTGGGGTGGTAAATATATAATTATTTAATACAATAGATTAGCACATAGAAAAGTACGGTAGATTATCGAACTGAAGAAAGTAAAGTTACACACCTGAGGAATTTACTAGACAGCCAATTTCATTTGGTGGACTCGTCATCCGTAATATATATATCTGTTATAGGTATCGTAACAATCGCGTTTACAGATAAACTTGATAACGTTGTTATTGTGAACGGAGATTATACATTTAGTTGACCTGAAGCATCGATGGCTGTCGCGAGGTGATACTGTAGCACTCATACGTACGTGATTTGACCAACGTGGAATACAAACAGCCGTAAAGATAGATAAACGTAACGTACCTTGGTTCTGTTAGCTTTATACTGGTGCCGGATTAAGTCCATGCTACATTACGTGGAGCCTTGGCAGGGTTAAGATTGAGGAACGTAGTCAGTTAGTCTGTAATATTTGTGCCTTTCAATAACGCATAATGTTATTATAAAATACAACACTAGTTTTCCGTGTTAATAAATGACCTAGAACAACTTATCACAGCTCCAAGAAATGGGTTTAGGTATGCTATAGGTGATCGTGGAGTGCTCGTGAAAAGTATTCAATCCCTCATCCCCAGGTGCCATCTATCTTAGAGGTATCGCTGAATACCGAGAGTTGGTTATTTCAGGTTAAAGTAGTCTGTCTCACAGCTCTGAACCACATTATTTTCCTTACAGCCCATAGCCCTCCCTGTAATGCTAAAGCGCCAATGAAGCAAAGTCCAGATTCCCCTGAATCTCACAAATCATTGGGCCCCATCAAGTTTTATAAATTCAGAGTCCATGTTAGTCTAGTGGTGCGAGTGTCCAACCTTATTCATAATATAGCGCATCCTTCGACATGGTTGTTGGTACGGGGCTGCTGAGTGGAAATGGTTCCACCGATCTGCCTTGCGTCAGTCCACACTCAGTAACATAATCGCCAAACATTAACACTGCTGATTTGCCAAGTCAAGAGCATGTAACCAGACATCGTCGATGTCGTTCAACCTGATCAGCGGGCTGATGAATGTCTAACCTGCAAATCCTAACCCAACCTCATCTAGGTAGATATACTGACTCGACTGATTTGGTTTACGCCGCTTTTAGCAATATTCCAGCAACATCACGGCGGGGAATTAGAATGGGCTCACAATACTGTATTTAGGATTTGAATTTGAGTTTGGCGGGAGGGTTAACAGTGAATTTTAGGCGGTTTCTTTCACTGTAGAGAGGTAGGTCTTAATGAATGCATTTAGATTCTTATTAAATTTTAGGAGAAAGCGACATATTTATAATTATTTTTATATGGATGAGTATTTTATTTATTATATTTTTAATTATGAGAATGTTTATTCTTTTAATTATGATTATTTATATACGCCGGATTTTTCTTCTAGATTGCAGGAATTTGTTTATAATAATTTTTGATGACATGATTAGGTATATCTTTTATAGAAGCAGCATAATATTCTAATACACACATAGGCTTTTGTCTTTATCATACTGAGCTTTTAGAGTATAGATTTGACTAAGTAGGCGAGAATAAATTGAAAGTTCATTTGTATATTTTATTTAATGGTAATAATTGATTAAAGATACTTCGAGTACTTATCTTGATTGGCAACAATAGATGCGAACTCTTTAATCAAAAATATCAATCAATTAGTGTCAGCGCAATCAAAAGTGTTCACTTCGCCATAACCCTGAACAACATACCTGAGCTTAGCTCAATTTCATTTGGGTGGCACCTTTAATTAGAGTTCACCGGACGATTTTGTTCTAGATAAAAATTCATCACGCGCGATAACTCTTAAACAATAGGGGATTAACTTATAGTCTTTTCGGCTATAGTACACACTATAACTCTATCTCTGATGTTTTACTCTAGCACCAATATTTTGTATTTTCTTCATATGATAAAATTCATAAATGCAATCTTTCGTATACCTTCAGAAAAGGAGAAATGGTAACTGAAGACATAAATTAAATATGCATAACATTTTCCATAAATATATAAATAATAATTATTCCAACACAGGACACACCAACTAGGTCTGACACAAGATCCCTTGAATTTGAAATGAACTGAATTTTGCAATGAGGAACTATGCCCACATTCTTTATATAGGCAATAATGGCAGAAATAAGTGCCACCATGATGAATGCTGGAGATTTGGTAAGACATTCCCTAGATAATGTCTATACACCGCAAGCAAATATCCCGATACAACACATACCAACCCCTGACCAACAATACTATCTGCCTCCACTCCCAAACTACCAACGTGTCCTTCAAAGTCAAACCCCGACCCGACACCCGGCATGGCCGCCATATTGTCAAAACTTGAACAACTTGACGCGAAGGTCTCTAAACTTGACTCTATCGAAAAGAACGTGTCAGACATCAAATGCAATGTCGCTAGGCTTGAAATTAAAATACAAGAATTGGATGTTCTGAAAACGCGGGTTGACGAAATTGACAAAAAGTACCTCATACATGAGTGCATGTTTCGATGATTTCCAAAGAGATAAACAAAAAATGCAGGATGATATAAAGCATTTGCAAAATGAGATGTCAAAATACTCACCCTTTATGCAAGGCGTAGAACAAGAAAATTTGAAATTACGAGAAACTGTGATAGACCTAAGATGTCGATCTATGAGAGACAATCTCATTTTTCAAACATTCCCGAAACAGAAGTTTCGTCTTCTTTGGAAAACTGTGAAAAGGTTCTCAAAGAGTTCATTAAAACCATCTCGACGTCGACAGCGATCAGTTACACTTCAAAGAGTTCATAGGATCGGGAGACCCTAGTCGTGGAGATGGATCACCCGCAGACTCCGCGCCCTCATAGCGAAGTTCTTGTATACACAAGAGAGAGATCTAGTCAAATCGGCAGGAAAATGTTAAGGAACACACCGTATTCCATCTATGAACAATTCCCTGACGAAGTGAGCCAATACAGACGCGATGTCCTGATCCCTGCCCTGAAGGAGGCGAAGAGACAAAACCGAAGGGCGTTTATCAATATCGACAAATTGTACATTGACAAAGTGCTTCAAACGTCAGTGCCCCACCCCCGTATCGCCCTAACCATGACAAAGCGGGTCCCCGCTAGGTGGTGGTGGTCGAGAGAATAGTGCATGTGACGATCTCAAAGGACATGTAACATATTACAATCCTGAATCTAACAGTACCTCCCTGAACATCCCTGAAATCAACAGTGACTATGTACCTAAGAATCGTGATTGTGACCCTAACAACCTGACTGTAATGACAACTCCATCATTAACAATTCCCCATTATTTATACCCAAGTGATTATGTGAACAGTAATAATGGTGGATCTTTGAGCACTAAACTCAATACATAGTAAGACAAACAATGATTCATATAACATCCGTAATAATACTAATACAGGTGATACAGGTAATTCTGCAAGAGTTGCCCGAACACTTCAACATGTGTTAGTACTACTTATGAGGACTGCTTTGCAAATATTACTGATTTATATGACAGATCTGGAAAGGACAATGCCCACCATGGTGTTGTAAGTAAGAGTAGCCCTACTGTTGACAGTGATGTTGCTGTCACTGACATAGATGTTGACGGTGTTGTAAGTAAGAGTAACCCTACTGTTGACAGTGATGTTGCTGTCACTGACATAGATGTTGATGACGTTGTAAGTAAGAGTGACCCTACTGTTGACAGTCATGTTGCTGTCACTGACATAGATGTTGATGGTGTTGTAAGTAAGAGTAACCCTACTGTTGACAGTGATGTTGCTGTCACTGACATAGATGTTGATGATGTTGTAAGTAAGAGTAGCCCTACTGTTAACAATGATGTTGCTGTCACTGACATAGATGTTGATGATGTTGTAAGTAAGAGTGAACCTACTGTTGACAGTCATGTTGCTGTCACTGACATAGATGTTGATGATGTTGTAAGTAAGAGTAGCCCTACTGTTGACAGTGATGTTGCTGTCACTGACATAGATGTTGATGGTGTTGTAAGTAAGAGTGACCCCACTGTTGACAGTGATGTTGCTGTCACTGACATAGATGTTGATGTTGTAAGTAAGAGTAGCCCTACTGTTGACAGTGATGTTGCTGTCACTGACATAGATGTTGATGATGTTGTAAGTAAGAGTGACCCCACTGTTGACAGTGATGTTGCTGTGACTGACACAGATGTTGATGATGTTGTAAGTAAGAGTAGCCCTACTGTTGACAGTTATGTTGTTGTCACTGACACAGATGTTGATGATGTTGTAAGTAAGAGTAACCCTACTGTTGACAGTGATGTTGCTGTCACTGACATAGATGTTGATGATGTTGTAAGTAAGAGTAGCCCTACTGTTGACAGTGATGTTGCTGTCACTGACATAGATGTTGATGATGTTGTAAGTAAGAGTAGCCCTACTGTTGACAGTGGTGTTGCTGTCACTGACATAGATGTTGATGGTGTTGTAAGTAAGAGTGACCCTACTGTTGACAGTGATGTTGCTGTCACTGACATAGATGTTGATGATGTTGTAAGTAAGAGTAACCCTACTGTTGACAGTGATGTTGCTGTCACTGACATAGATGTTGATTGTGTTGTAAGTAAGAGTAACCCTACTGTTGACAGTGATGTTGCTGTCACTGACATAGATGTTGATGGTGTTGTAAGTAAGGGTAACCCTACTGTTGACAGTGATGTTGCTGTCACTGACATAGATGTTGATGATGTTGTAAGTAAGAGTAACCCTACTGTTGACAGTGATGTTGCTGTCACTGACACAGATGTTGATGATGTTGTAAGTAAGAGTGACCCTACTGTTGACAGTGATGTTGCTGTCACTGACATAGATGTTGATTGTGTTGTAAGTAAGAGTAACCCTACTGATGACAGTGATGTTGCTGTCATTGACGTAGATGTTGATGGTGCTGTAAGTAACAGTAACACTATTGATGGCAGTGATGTTGCTGTCACTGACTTAGATGTTGATGGTGTTGTAAGTAACAGTTACACTATTGATAGCAGTTATATTGCTATCACTGACATAGATGTTGATGATGTTGTAAGTAACAGTAAAACTACATAAATGTTGATGGTGTTGTGGATGATGTAACAGTAAAACTATTGATAGCAGTTATATTGCTATCACTGACATAGATGTCGATGTTGTTGTAAGTAACAGTAACACTATAGATATCAGTGATGCTGCTGTCATGGACATACATGTTGTTAATGTCATTGATGTAAATGTCGATGATGTTGATAATGATGTTGATAATGTTAATGACAATGATGGTGACGAAGATGATGTGGTGAATGATGGTGTTCGTTCAACAATTCTAAATTGTCTCTCTGTGAATGTATGTGGACTTAGAAAAAGATTAGAATATAATGAATTCGTATCCCTGATTGCAGAAAATCACATTGTGGGCTTTCAGGAGACTAAAACTGATTTTCTTGATGAGATTGATATTGAAAACTTCACAGTTTACCTTAAGCATCGACAAAAGGCATTAAGAACATCTGGTGGATTAGGGATTGCAGTTAGAAATAATCTTAAGGACTATATATCTGTTGTAGAAGATGACAATGAGTATGTGCTATGGATCAGAGTATGTAAGTCACTTGTAAATATTAATCAAGACTTGTACTTTGGTTGCTTATATATATTCCCCAGAGGGTTCGAGATATGTGCATCATGATGTATTTACAGAACTTGAGACATCAATCCTTAATCTTGCTTCAGTGAGCGATTACATTATTGTGTTTGGAGATTTTAACGCAAGGACTAGAAATTTGAGTGATTTTAGTGCATTTGATGAACACATTATAGATGAATTTGGACTAGACTTAAATGAACTGAATATTGAACTTAAGCCACAATTGGTTCTAGACGAACTGAACCTACCTCATGAGAGATCAACAAAGGATATAGATAGGACAAATAATTTTGGAGTCAAACTTATCGACATGTGTAAACATCTTAATTTACTAATATGTAATGGTCGTTTGGGAAAAGATCATAAGGTTGGTAAGGCAACCTGTAAAGACAGATCTGTGGTTGATTATGTTATAACTACTCCCCTCTGTGCTATCACATTTTACAAATTTTGAAATCTTAGATTACTCACCCTATTTTCTGATGTGCATTGCCCCGTAAAGTTCTCATTCAAGGCCACAATTCCCCAGACAGATATGCAAACACATCCAAAAGGTAATCCAGATAGAAATCCATTTGAAAGTAGAAAACCGAAACGATATGACTCTGATTTATCCTTCACATTTCAAAACAACATCAATCAAGGCAAGGTGTGTGAACTGATTGAGCGCACACGTGCAGCGCGTGGATCACAGGTAAATGAACAGGTGATCAACAGCGTGACTCGTGATATCTGGAATGTGCTTATTGACGCAGCCTGTACAACATTTGGAGAAAAGAAATTTATAAAATTAAATGCCATTCATTCAAAAAATACGGATAAGCCCCTGGTTTGGTCAAGAATGCCGGAACAGTAGAAAAATTATTCCAAAAGCCAAATATAAAGTTAAAAAATCAAATTCAGCTATTGATAGAGCACATTTTCGACTAATGTCAAAAACTATAAAAAATGTTTAGATAAACACATACGAAACTATCAACATCAAATAAATGATCTATTCCGAAGAATAAGAAGAGCTCGCCTAGAGAATATTGGAAAATGCTCAACAAAGCGCACGGTAAACAAACTGAAAAAATACCCCTGATGTTGACACTTTTACAAATATTTTGTTGAATAAGTAAGGAATTCGAACCAAACGAGGCTGATCTCGACGAGAAATTGACTGAGACATGTATTTTCAATACTGAGACCCTTAACAGCGACATTTCACGAGAAGAAATAAAACTTGCGGTAAAACAAATAAAAAGAAATAAAGCATCGGGCGTTGATTTAATCGAAAAATGATTTTCTGATTGACTCAACAGATCTACTTATGCCTCTGTTTTTCCAGAACATTTCAACCTTGTACTATCATCGGGTATTCTACCGGAGTCGTGGGTTACTGGCGTTGTTAAGCCAATCTATAAAGGTAAAGGGTGTAAACTGGATCCCAACTCATACAGACCTATAACAATTTTAAGTTGCCTTGGTAAACTTTTTACAAGAGTGTTAAATAACAGACTGAATACATTTTTTAGATACTAACAATATACTTAACCCAACACAGGCAGGCTTCAGACAAGGGTTCTCAACATGTGATAACATTTTTACTATGCAAATGATGATCCAAATACTAAAACTCTCTAAAAGAAACTATATACGGTATTTGTAGATTTCTACTAAAGCATTTGATAAAGTCTGAGAATTGGGTTGTGGCATAAACTAACAAAAACTGGGATAGATGGGAGATTTTTCACACTCATAAGAAATATGTATCACAACATATAAAATCTAGGGTAATGATTGGAAATACCATATCAGATGAATTCCCGTGTTAACGAGGGTGTGCGACAAGGTGAAAACCTGTCGCCTCTTTTGTTCTCGATATACCTAAATGATCTTGAACAACACCTCCTTGATAGTAGTTGTACTGGTTTTAAATATGAAACGCAAACTAACAGCATCGACCTCTTTATACCATTTTATTATATTGTTATATGCAGATGACGCTGTACTGTTCAGCGAAAATCCAAATGATTTACAAAAACTCCTGAATGTCTTCTTTCATTACTGTAAGAAATGGAAACTTAAAGTAAACTTATCTAAAACGAAAGTTGTTATCTTTGGAAGCGGCCCATGAAATCTTCGAAACTCCACTTTACCTACGGAACTGAAACTATAAATATTGTAGATACATACGATTACCTTGGAATTAAATTCCATAGAAATGGGCGATTTGTCCAAGCAATTAAATCACTTACGGAAGCGCCACCAAAGCAATGTATTGTCTTTTAAAGAAATCCAGGAATGTTAATTTACCTTTAGATTGCCTTTCTGATGCATTTGATGTTATGGTCGTTCCAATTCTATTGTATGGCTCCAGAAATACTGGGACACGAGAACTTAGAAATAATAGAAAGAATTCACTTAAAAATTTCTAAAATTAGCTTCCGGTTTGAGAAATAGCACCCCCAAGTTATATGCTTTACGGTGAATTTGGAAGAGAGCCTTTGAGTATTAAAATCTATAAGCGATTTATTTCACATTGGCATAAATTAGCCTCTGAGAACACATATTGGAAGCCATCCCAGATTATATATAACTGTGTTAACCACATCTGTGACAATACAAATAAAGTTCCATGGCTACGTTTTTGTGAAATATATCCTTGATAACTGCGGTCTATCCTACGTGTTTCTAAATCCGTCTGTATGTTCTACGCCCTGGCTTGTCTCAATGGTGGAAAACACCTATAGAGCCCAGTTTTTCCAAAATTGGAAGTCAAATGTTGATTCTAGTTCCAAGGGGATTATTAAAATATTTCAAAACTCAACCAATCTTAGAAAAATATCTTCTTCTTCCCAAAAATATATACTACCCAATTTTGAAGTTTAGAACATCTAACCATAAATTACCAATTGAGACAGGCCGATGGTTGGGCATTCCACGTGAAGACAGACAATGTCCACTTTGTGAATCAAACGCTGTTGGAGACGAGTTTCACTACTTGTTTAGATGTGAAGCTTTTCTCCAATTCCGACGTCAGTCTCTGAACACTAAATACCTAGAATTTCCAAATTTGTCCATCTTTAAGAAACTCTTGTCTACTACCAGCATAAGCGACCTTAAAGGCCTTTCTAAATTACTGAACAATGTATTTAATGCATTTAAAAAATGAAATATTGTAATTATCTTATATCTTTCTATCGTGTAAGCTGCTGTCTTGTATATGATGTAAATGTATATACGTTTATTCTCATGTACCGCCGTGGGCGGTTTATAGAGAATAAAGAGTTTGAGTTTGAGTTTGAGTTTGAGTACTACATCTCCAAGGATCCTTTTTTCAGCAACGAGGCACAGATAGGGACAATTCAGTGTTTAATTGTAAAATCGAAATGTGCCACAGCAACAGATATCGAACAGTCTGCAACCCAAACGAGTTGACGCCCCAGACCATGCAATATCGTCTCTCATGCAGTTTATCAAAGACACTGATTGTAGTAGCAGGAGAAAAAACCGACAAATGACCCTAACGCCCTCGTTGTCCCTGTCCGCATGAGTACAAGTATACACACAGAAATACGGGTACAAACAGTCCAAAATGGTAAATCACACACAGACATTTCCTTAAGTGGCATTTTAAAAGCTGGTATGATGAAGAGGAACACTTCTTATGGATAGACAACTTTCTTTGTTGCAGTAGTAGTTGCGACTAGGCTATCACAATTAGGATTAAAGCTAGCATGTTAAGTTAAAACTAATAGCAATATTTTGTAAAATACATAACAGGCTATAGATCTCCAACAACTGAAGGTAGATCACCATATTTGGGTCCATACCATATACACATAAGTATTTACAGTTAGGCTTACTTTTCACAAGCACTTATTTTGGCAGCGGGAGAAAAACCGACAAAATAATCCTGACGCCCTTGTTTTCCGACTACTGTGCAGGGAAATGTTAAAATGCGTTCAAGGACGGTACTTGCTGCTCCCTGCGGGCTCTAAAAGAGCTTGGCCAGCTTCCGGGGTGTAGTGGTTAGAGCGACCGCCCGAAAGAGCAGAAGGTCTCATGTTCCATCCCCGGCCGCGTCATACCAAAAAACGTTACAATATGGTACATGTTGGTCCCTGTCTGGCGCCCGGCATTAATGGGTACAATAAGGATTGGTCGGCTCGGGAGTCAGTGTAATGTCTGAGTGGGGGTATCTATGCTCCATGGTATCTCAGTGAGCTAGCACTATAGAACCAGCTTCAGTCTTAGATTGTACAAGCGCCGCGCAATATTACACGCATGCACGTCGTCATATGAGCGAAATACTCTTAAGTACGACGTTAAACACCATTTCACTCACCTCTCCAGTCATTGTCGACTGAACTGACCTTTGTGAAAAACACGGTAGTATCTTCGCTGATGCTGTGTAAGAAGTATACTTGATGGTACTTGTTATCCTCTGTTGACATAAACGTGACAAATATGAATTGGCTTTGATGGCTCATAACACTGTCTGTACAAATATTGTTCATGGACGCTGATACGAAACTTTGTCGTATCTTTAGCTATTCAGGAAAAACACGAATCAAAATGATATTTCATGTATCATGCATCCTGCTTGATACAACAGGTTTCCGAGAACTATTTGGATGATGTAACGCTCACACACTGTTCTGATTCAATGATTCACTGGGAAACGGTTGCATAAAGGTTTACTATATAATTGAACCGGTGTGGTTGCATATGTATAAGTTAACTATACATTGATGGTTATCTTTTCCACAACCGATAACTCACGATGTCTGATATTCAAATTACATATTTATTGGCATTTGAACATTGACATCTAAGTTAAGCAGATTTATTGGTATATGATATATTATTTTGAGTATTAGTCATAGATGAAGGTGTACATTTAAGAAAATGTTTGACCTTGTCAACTAAAACCAGTTTTCCAAATCTGCACACAATTATGCAGAAGTTAAAGCTGATCCAATACGCAGGGAACGGGCCGTTAAATCTAAAAAACATTATTCCAACATAATAATTCAAAGATATTTTGGCCTGTGAGTAAGTGAGTAAGTAGGTTTTGTTTTACTCCGCACTCAGCAATGTTCACAGCTATATACATATCTGTATATATCGGTCTGTAAATAATCGTGTCTGGACCAGACAATCCAGTGATCAACAGCATCAGCATCGATCTGCGCAATGGGAACCGATGACATGTGTCAACCAAGCCAGTGAGCCCGACCACCCGATCCGTGGGCCCTGTGCCACAAGAGGTAATGTTTGCTGTTGAATAGTTGACTCCGGGTTGACTCAGTTGTGTAATGCACAAGTGTTCGTTTAGACCTGCAACGTCCATGTATTGTAATGCAGCCCTACCAACATTCATACAGTGTATCACAGGTTACGTTACGGTATTCATCACAGAAGTATATATTCCCCAAACAAACAAACACACACACACACACACACACACACACACACACACACACACACACACACACACACACACACACACACACACACACACACACACACACACACACACACAAGCAAAACAAACAAACAAGCAAAAACAAACAAACAAACAAACACTCTGAAACAAACACATTTACAAACACAACACGAATATACACGCAATACACAATCAGACGGTTATGTTGACCACCTCAAACCGAGCTTTCGTAGCAAATTAAAGTGATTCATAAGAACAATCAAGCTGATGATAATGTCGGAATCATGAAGTGGTCTGTTATGAATTTGAAAAGAGTTTTATCCTCTTATTGTGTCAAAGTGTGTGTTACTTTACAAATAGTCTGCTGAATGAGTGATAAAGTTTTACGAAAATAACTGCAATGTCAACTGTGTGGGGAAACTTTTGTGTTTGTGTCATTTCACCATTCACCAGTAATCAATACCATTTTAGATGGATTCTTTTTACCAAATCAGATTTTATTTGTACAGGAGACATTGAAATATATGCGTGATAGTGTTAATTAAAATATGTATTACAAACGGAAAGCGACATCATGCTATCACATGCTGTGTTCAAATATTGGAAGAAATGCCGATAAAATTTATATTCCAATAATACTATTTCGTCGAAAATGATGACAATTATTCCGAGGACATGGAATATATTTCAATATGCATCTCATAACCCTTAATTGAGCACATTAACTTTTTTGGCACCTAACGTTTCACAGTGAATATCCAGAATAGCAGTTAGCATTTATAAAACAAAGGGTAACAGCTGTTCTGGAGTGTTCCATAAGATCTCATTAATAGACACATGGCAGCAGTAATTGGCATCAGATTGCATACGTAGCTACCTGCAAGCTTGGTATATATACCTGCATGACATTCACTTCAGACAAACTGACTAGACGTCAACATGAACACCACACTCTCATCGTTGCCCTATGTGTGTCTCCATTGGCTCAAATGGGAGTTGATGTTGTGAGGAGTTTGATTGTACATTAGAAGTCTGTGTTTAATTGAATACCTCACATTTTACTATAAGGGCATGATTGTTATGTGTTTCACGTTGCCACTAAATTCTGAACATGGATCAGTCGGTTGGCAGTATACTGTCTTATGCGTCTGAGAGATATGGGGATATAATTAAGGCTTAAATTATGAAAAGTTGCATTTGGATTTTGTAAAGGTTATTAGGAGTTAAGAAATCAACATGTAATCCATGATTTATGCCGAGTTTGAGTTATCCGCTCGTATTTAAAGGCAATGATTAAATATTGGTATAAGCTTCTTGTGTCCCAAAAAATAGCATTTTACGGGTTTGTTATGTATTTTTTGTATGAGGAGGTGGAGACCCGTGGTAAATCAAAATTGGACGTATCAGGTTACAAGTATTTGGTCAAACATTGGATTAA
>NW_025766797.1:0-18358 GCF_003918875.1 Haliotis rubra | reverse complement strand
TCGGTAAACTCCATTGGTTTCTGAGACGGCAAATCAGAGAACATTCCTACAGCCCCATCAAATAAACTTCCACCTTTTCCTCTCGTCAAATCCAGTGGCACTTCTTGGTATCGGCGCCATCTGGAAACCGGAAGCGTATTACTTTTACCGGTTTTGGGTGACGCAAGCTCTTGACGATATGGCCTTGCATTAATGAACTCTTCTGCAGTGGAATAATGCAATGACCGTGGCCTTTTGCCATTAAATCAGAAATTCGGGCCATATTCGTGTAATCTCTATACCGCGTATGTGTAATCTACCCAATGCCTTTTTCCGTCCGTGTTACAAATAAACAGTAGGATATCTTCCAATCTCTTCACCTAATTACAGTTCATTTTATTACTATTAATAATTTTACCAAAGTAGCTCTAAAGCGTAATTTATACCGCCATAGCGTTTTAAGAAAAGGTCATTACGTCCAAAACTGTACGGATAGCTGCTGGTATATTTTTGAGAGTGATATGCAACTCTAAAGGTCCTGAAGGGTAATTGAGCGTCCGCGTTGCATAGCGAATCTCATACACGTCCGACACGCGGCAGGGAAGATCAAAACGCCCTTATTTATCTTTTACGCACCCATATGTCCCTATTTACCCGTATATTCCTGCTGATGGGGTCTAACCACCCCTTATTACGCAATGCCTTGACCACTGCGTGTGCCGTATTCTGCACAACCCCGCCATACATCGTTAATCGGCCTAACTTCGCTCCAACGTCCCTATTATACATGACCGTTAGTGTCCACCCTCTGTTCTTGGCACCCTCTCCTTCGAAAATAACCCCTACGTACATCGTTAATTTAGCTCCACGCCTAAGTCCCCTATTATACATGACTCGCCAGTGTCCACCCCCGCCGTCTCTTTACACCCCTCTCCTTCGAAATAACCCCCTTACGTACATCGTTAATTGGCCTAACTGCTCTAATCGACCCTCTTTATTATGCATACAGTCGTGGAGGTCCACTGCGTCGTCTCTACACATTTTTCCTTCACATAGACTTACCTACCGGTCTCTGAAACACGTCAACAGGGTTAACGAAGTCTCTAATCGTCTCTAATACACAGTCGTGTCAGTTGCCGTCTCGAAACGAAGTTTTCCCCTAATAATAAACCTACATATGAAGTCGCGAAAATTTCATTACATCTACTATCTTATATACACCATTTCTCCTGTCGATGTCTTCCGTGCGTTGACGCGATAATCCTTTCAACTGGTGGTCGTAAAGCAATGCCACCACAGACGGCTATTTTGTGGCGGTAGTACGGCCAAACCGGTAAATCTGCCCCAAAAGGCATTTTAGATGGAGAGGTAAACTGCCCGTCATCTGCATTAGTGTACAGCAGTACTTCGCTAAATGGATCACATTGTATTATATACTCGTCCAACTCTATACTGACTAGTGCTCAACCACAACATGCGACACTTTAATAAACCACTTTCATCACTGCTGTGTAACCATCGGGAGTGGAACATCTTGACCTCATGTTCAGCAATCAGACACGCTTAAGATAGGCAGGTAAACACGGCTTAGGTGTAGCGCCTAAGTAGCCTAAAACACTGTATCGTATTTTATAAGGGTCGGTGATAATTTTGGAATGGTCTAATTCTACTTGATACGGTTGGTCATACCAAACAGCTTATAATATTTTATAAGGGTGTGTCATACTTTGGAACAGAGGTCATAATTTTGAAAACAGCTTCATCATATTTTATAAGGGCGGGCCATACTTCTTTGGAAATATAGTCAGTACTTTGAAAACAGCTTATCATATTTTATATAGTGTCATACTTTGAACAGTGTGTCATACTTGAAGTGGCTATACATTCTCCCGTCATCTTTAGTAGTAAAATCTGTGAGAATTGTACGAGGCTAAGTTACACTTTGGGAGGACTTTATCATACTTGGAACGAATTGTTCCACGTTTGGGATACCAGCCGCTACCTTTGGTAGGAGTTATACTTCTTTCTCCCGTCCTTTACTGTAGATATCTTGCAGAAAACGTACAACATGAATGTCGAACGTTTCTGAAATGTGTTTAAATTAGATAAGGATTGAATGCTACCAGATTAAGAAAGTACGTATTGAAACACACAACCTAGGAGGTGGAGAGACAGCTGTAATGATCGTATGCACCATGACTTCGCAACGGCTATGACCTCTTGAGAGGACTCCTCTCTCCTTTTATGACGTCACAAACAAGCATTGGTGGACCGAGCTTAACTCGTCGAGTACTTCAACAACGTCATGCTCAGTTGATCACGAGGTATTTAATGCTGAAGTCCTTTGAATGGCTGAGCCCCGCTAAGGCGACGGTGAGGGGACAGGGCTGTAAGGCTACAACTGATAGATGGAAGACTGGGAGGCAGAATTATTCTCAATGGCATCAGAAAAGGGCAAGAGTGGAGTCACTGCTGCCAACGCGGAAGAGAATTGATTTGAGCTGATGTCGGTGGAAGCATCAGCACCATCGCCACCATCAAACATACCAATCATCATCAGCGTGTCCTGGTATGGCAGTGTCGTCAATGCTGGGGTAGTCTACCAGTCTATGCAAACGGGACTATAGACTATAATGGTACATTTCAGTGCGTATATTGTAGTACCATCCTGAAGGACACATACATGAGACGTTTGACGCACGGCAGTAAGTACTCAGTATCAGGCTGGATGATTAATTCACTGCGTCAGTAAAATTACAGCTGTGAGTCCAATTCCTCACACCACCCAACGGTCTTTCTAGACCACCCGGATCTCCTAAAAGAATGCTTTGTACATTGCAAACAACGATACGGCAGCTTGTTTTCCAGCGGCGGTAGCACGACCAACGTCGCATTATTCAAGGACCCCGTAACCTCTTAGGGTTGATTCCATACTGCGCCTTACGGTTACGAAACCAATGCCTCGTGATCTGACGATCCGCGTCCTGACCGGTAATAGCTCGCTAGACAGTCGCTCTCTACTATAAAGCCTTAGCGTTCAGCTCCAGCCGTATAATAATCTTTTCCTCACCTCGCTCCATTCACCACATTACCTACGGTCATGTCTCTACAGTCAAATGACCATATAATGTAAGAACAGCGGCGACGATGTTCCAAATCAGCGCTTCACGCCACGCTTGACGCAACGCCCTATCCGCACGTCATGCGGTGGCTCTGCACGTCTCCAAAGCATACAATCATCCTCCTCCAGCCTGTCACTTCAGGGGACCAAAAAGAGACCACTACACCACCACCAACAACAAGCGACGACGCAGACCAATCTGACCACGACCATTGTGCGCGCAGCAGGCGGCCTGCACTGAATTCACCACCGCGAAAAACATCTTCACGGCGACGACAATACACGAACCACCCGCCGAAGAAGCCAACCACGTACCAAAGAGAAAACTCGGCTACGACGCAAACGACTGAAGAAACAGCGAAACGCTGGCAGAAGCAAGAAGAAGAAGAACCCTACAGCATTACCGTCGCCTATGCGCGACACCGAGGACGGCGAACAGCACCCGAGGGAAGGAGAAACCAACGTAGACATCGAGGTTGCAGAAGCTCGTGGCCGAGCTGATAGTGTACAGTGGGCTCCGATACTGGTGCCTGAACAAGCGCACGCCCTCCCTTCTCGGCGTGTCGATTATAACAACGATGATGATAATAATATACTTTTGTTTTAAAAATAAACGAACGGATCGCGTGTTCCGTTGGAAATGTATATTCCGCTATTTCTGTCGTTATTCTCGCATACCCCCAACAGGGTATGTCGAGGTCTGGATTGGAAAAAAAGGGGGGTGCATGGTTGTCACAGGGTTTGTTTTTAGAACTTTCCCCCGTCATACTTTTAGATCAGTTAGTCGTACATTGTGTGCGAATTTATGGATACTTTAGGAATAGCGTGTCATACTTTCTGGAACGGTATGTCATACCTTTTAAGTGCGATTATTCGTTCTACCCATGTGCTTCTTTAGTAGTAAAATCTATGGAACGGGTCTCACGGCTAATGACACGATTTTGGAAGGGGTCTGTCATACTTTTGGAACAGCGCGTGTGTAATTATTAGAAACAACGCGTCATACTTTGAAACGACGCGTCATACATTTGGAGCAGTTAGTCGTACATTGGGAAGGACGTGACACACTTTAGAATAAGCGTAGTCGTAAATCTTTGGGAACAGTGTGTCATGCCTTCGGGTGTGGTTATACATTCTCCCTACATTTATTTCATAGTAGTAAAATCTACGGACACTAGAAAACCCTAGACAGTAATGTAATTACGCGTTTTAACAAAGACGTCAGCTTCGCAACGCTTTGATAAGATTATTTATACGCGCAATGTTAGCGGTTAATTTTACGCCATTCCTCCGTGGAGATAGATATACCTAAAATTGTCTCTTTACTCAGCTATAAATTGCCTGATATCTACGATGGGTAAATTTTCTTTCAAAACAAACGGAAACACGTTTTGTTGTCGGAAAGGCGTAGCTGATTGCGCATACACCTCGCTATCCGTTAGATTCATTATTCCGTTCCCGCGCCAAATGGCCCGGGGGTTGTTGGGTTCCGTATGAGTGGAGCGGCATGGAAGTTTGGGTCCGCAACAGTGCTGCGATAGCTACTAATAGCCCTAGGGTCAGCTGTCAGACACGCATGCTTTGATACAATAATAATGAGTCCCTCTTCTCTCCTCTTGCCGGTTTGCATTTTCAAATAAAGACAATCCTCTCGGGGTATTCCGACATTTTCAACGCATACACGCGCACGCAACACAAATACGGCATGCTGCATTCCTCCTTACTCGTACACTCTACCCCCTTTATATACTGTCGTCCGTTGAGAGAGAGAGAGACCCCTTATATACCGCTGCGTTGAGAGAGAGAGAGAAACCCATGAAGCGTTGTCACCACCTCCCGAGTAAAGACATGGACGACTGGTCAGCGCTGACGGGCGTGAAAACGTTCCAGCCTTATTGGGTTCCATTCATCCAAATTCCCCAAAGATATCTCAGACTTTAATAGGGAGGTCCTAGCGGTGCGGCGTCTCAAACCAATTTCCGTGAAGCTACATGTGCTAGAGAAACGATATAGGATGGTCCGCGGGGCCTTTACTTACAAAAATTACCAGACGTTATAGTATGGGTCTACAGCGAAACGCAACCCGTGATAATTACGCTAATGCTTTCATCTGCGTCAGGAGGTAATCGACATTCATTCTCGCAAAAAAGATTAGTGACGACGTAGAAGGTTACTACGCTGACGCTTCCAAGTATAACTGGCTAGTCGTCGACGACGCGTGCAGGCGATTTGACAAAGGAGGACGAGTAAGAGTTACTTAGATGGTCTGTTAAGAGGATCGCATCACAGGACAGACCAGCTAATAATTTGCACATACAACAGAATATTTTGTGCTGAACACCGTTCCTGTAGAACGATCAGTTTAAACTGGTACGCACATTGTTGTGTACAAGAACTCCCGGACAGAAGCCGATAGAGAATTTAGCTAGTGACAAATATCCGGGCTCAGTCGGCTTTACAAGAGAAAAGCTTACGCCCAAGCTACGTCACAACCGCGACACTTACATAACCGACTTTTAACACCGAATACATCGCCCGACGAATTTTGAGAGTGCGTGGAAACCAGTTTAACAGAGAAACGGAGAAATAGACGTATACCGACCTAAACAAAAGTGAATAGGAATGGATTTCGCCATGAACGCCCAGAGTTGCGCTCGGGGAATGAAATCATTGGAGCAGACGACGGTCGGGGAAGCTACGACGGACGAAGCGACCAGGATAGCAATAGTAGCAGCAGCACCTCCATGAATGATTGACTATTCTTCGACGTCATACGACGACTACAGCGATGACTCTAGTACTAGCATAGACGATAATGACGACGTCTACCACCACGAGTTCTTCCTTCTCTTCGTTTGGGGATTACGGACGCCGTTGCTACATTTGTCGGACGGGATGTATGCTTCTTTGTATAACGACGACGGCGATAGCAGCGACGATACCTTCGAGGACGACGACGTATAAAGCGCGAGAACGTGGTCACATCGGCCCCGGGCGGCGATGAGGGTGGTGGAGCGACGCCGTAACAAATAGCAGAGGTCAGATAATAACTCCCAAGTACCAATACCCAAGATTGTTCTTGAAAAGGAAAATAAATAACCATAAATACGAAGATCGTGAGTTTTGTCGTCATTTTATTGTAATAATTCTACCCGCCCCAATGGAGGCAGAGCGACACTCTCTACCCCTCTACTGACACGAGTAAATTCACCGAAAATATGCATCGCTCTAAATAACGGTAAATTATTACATTCTCGACCTCGCGCTGTGGCGCGCGCGAAGAGAAAACACCGGGTGGTAAGCGAAAAGGTGTCGCCAAAGGCGATTCGGTCAACAGGGTTAAAGCCAACGCGGGACATTATACACCACCCATGTAGGGCCCCACCCGCCGTCAGATCGCCGACTCGTTAATTGTTTCTTACCCAAAGAAGCTCATAGACGCTTTAGCGAGACAGCCGTTAATGTATTCCGGCATGCACTCTATTCCGCGACAGATGATCAGGAGGACTCCGGGTTACCCCGCAAGAAAGCGAGCTCTTCCATACCTTGCCAGCAGGACATTAGTGAGTTTCACGCTGGCATATGAGGTGCGCCATTGGCGCAAAGGTGGTATATTACCATTGTTGCTTGCCTCTTTTAGCTCCAGTCGTAACAAACCCTCGTATCGAGGTGGTAGGGTCTATTGCAGGTTCCAGGGATAACCACGCTGACAGTCCCTCCTATTCACTAAGATGGTGGTGCAATTTCCAGGCAGCGTATTCCTGACTCCGTACATTCCTCAAGTCGCGACGAATGGTCAGGGTCTCGTGCAAGATACACTTCCAAGGAAATGCTCTTTTAACGAAAGAAAGCGAGAGACAATTTAGATGAAATGAGTGTTGTGTATGCACGGACGATGGCAGTAGGGATATGCAAGCCGGACGTCATCCGTGCTGAAGTTAAACTATACGAGAAAAATGTTGCGCCATTATAACGCCCCATTGAAGACGCCTTAGACTTGGCGTCGAGGAGCCCGGCGTGTGGAAGCGGGTAAACGGGAGTCGAGATGATGCACATTTTCCCGAAGCCATTAAACGACACTAGCGTAGAAGCAACGACGGTGTAGCCCTGTGCGTTGTGCCGGGAGCGAAAATGCAACAGTTGGGCGCCGCAGATGCCACGCTTCTAAGGTTTTGACCGATTTACCTAAAACGTACAAGACGAGGATGCTAAAGATATTACCAGACTTTACGATAAAACGATCCAGACTTGGAGTGTCGGACGAAGGAACTTTGATTATAAGGGTCTTCGTTCTTGGGACCGGAGACTCCAGGGACGTAATAATACACGAGCTGACGAAAAAAGAGGGGTAGTAAATACAACGATAGTAGCTGGCTTTCCTGTCGTCGAGAATGGCAGACACCGGGCGCGAGCACTGGCGCCATTAAAACAGGTTACACTGAGGGGGGCGACACCCTTAGGAGGTCGCGCTGAAGAAGAAACGAAGTACCGAGGAAGTCTGGAGCCTGACAATGCCGGAGGGAGGGAAAGAAAGGGCGACACGGGTGGCTCGACAATTATCGACAATAGCTGAAAAGCTATTGCCTTACCGGCCGAACGGCTGAAATGGACGTATTATGATACCGAGGGCTTTGATTCGCCGGTTAATTTCCTAAGAAAATTATCGGAGGCTTAGGCAACGAAAGGGTTCTGTGAAACCTACTCCGCTCAGGTGGACGGGTTTGGTTAAAGAGACAGCCCGGGCTTTACAGTCTGCCATATTCCCGCCCCGCCAAGCGCTTCTAGAAATCAATCTCATTCCGCAAACCATATGAAAGGATCAGTTGCGCGTATTGATTTGTCGCATGTCGCGTATTAGCAAAGTCAACGATGGTTACAAATTTATATTATGCGTTATAGACGTGTTCAGTAGATACGCGTTTGCCGAACCGCTAAAGGATAAAGCATGCCAAACGGTGACCGCCGGTTCTTCAAAAAGAATTTGGACCTGCTAAGCCTCGTGCCTTCAAGCAGCTTTACCGACTGGATAAAGGTAGCGAATTTGTCAACAGTTGTTTTAAGCATCATATTAGGGACGTTCTGTGTTCTTTTATACCAGTCAGAACGATGACGTGAAATGTCCTTGGGTCGTGGAAAAGATTTCAGGAGAACTCTAAAGACCCGCATGTGGAGATACTTCAACACTGTATCGCAACCCCGGTATGTCAGGTATTGGCTAAAATATTGAAAGCCCATAATAACGCATGCCACCACACATCCATAGGACGTAAGCCTAGCGACGTGATAACCACCTTCGACGACATAGCGGTATGTCCACGCGCGCAGGCAGCAAACGCAGTCAAACGATTCCCCAAAACGTGAGAGCCACTTATTGCCGCAAAATAATTCGCAGTCAGAATTTCGACGAGTAAAGGGAATTTTGTTAAAGGTTACTGGCGGCCAATTGACCAGGGAACATTTTACGTGGTCAATCACAAAGTTAGATATAGGGAAACCGACTGGTTCAGTAAAATACGCGACTACAATAGAAACGCTATAAAAGGAACATTTTACCGGGATGAGTTACAAGTCGTCGGAGCCAGAGGCGTACGAAGTAGAAAAAGTGTTAAAGAGAAGGGTCAATAAGACTACGGGTAAAGAGAGAAATACTGGTTCGATGGAAGGGATACCTGAGCAAAGAATTCGACCAATGGCTACCTCAGAAAGCTCACAATGGTAGGGATTTCAAAAAGGGCTGACATGCATGAGGAAGCTACCACTACACACCATCCTATGCTGATCGTATGCCACCTGTCGCTGAAAGCAGTAAATTACATTGTCCGATCTAGCCGGGAGGATATAAAGAAGGCTGAAGAACCGTTGTTTGACTACTGAAAGTATCGCTGTCTACGCGCTCGGTTCATACCCCTCCCGGCCCTTTAAGAAGTCAAAATACAATAACCCTCGTCTGCCAAATGAACGTCAGCGTATGGAGAACAGCACCGCGCATTATGAATAACGGTAATGAAAGCGACAGATTTTACATTACCCTACCGAAGCGATGCTAGTCCCGAAACTCGACCGGATAATGTACAACACACTCTTACACCAGAGATTTACCTTACGTACCCCCTGAAGGTAAACAGAAAGGATAATTGAGGGTTAGCGTTAATTGTGCAGATACCCGTGACATGGCATTACCATCTATCGTTCCTCATAACGCTTTCAGCGCCAGATAGCGACTGTCCCCGTCCGTGAGAGAGAGAGAGTGTATAAGCAGGGTATGGTGAGAAAGGATAGATTCGGTTTAGAAACTAAATTCTGGGGCAGATAATGCTGCCGCAAAGGAATTATACGATCGCAAGACTCTTAGACATACCATGAATAGTTCCATCAACGCGCGGCTGCAAGCGTGAAGCGAAGAATATCATAAACATAATAGCGATGCAGGGGTGGTGGAAATCGATATAGAATTGATAACGCCTAAAGAGACTTGTAAATATGTGTACCCCAGGACGATTTAGTCTACATGGCCTCGGGCTTTGTGGAAAAGCGATTTCGAGGGGTCCGATGCTGAAGAGGTGATGCATGTTTTAGGCAAATTGTGGTCCCAGATTCGACGTGTCCTCCCACTTCTGGCTTCCATGCTGGTTTCTGCACAACCGTAGTGCCCGAGGCAAGGGCGCTTACACCGTGTATGCGTGCTCGACCCCAGAACGACCCCCGTAGAGCTGATACGCGTTCCAATTTCTCAAAGAACAACTTTTCCACAATATGTACCGTCTATGCCGACATTATAGACGACCAGATAGTTGGTCACGCAAATGGCGCCTCTGTTGACATTTGATACCCGTCAAAAGGAAAAATGTTAAAGATGTAAGTATACGTGAGCGAAAAGAACCCTATTCAATATCTGTCTTTAAAATTGACGAGATACGTTCTGGTGACTATTCTTATAAGAGACGATCGCGGACGACCCGTATCATTTGCAGCGGGTCGGTCGGTGGTGATACTCCATTTTAAAAAGGAGAGGGATAAACGCGTAAGGGATGTACGGGAATCACATACCGGTGTACGTTGGCAGGCATTATGGTCAAGGTGGTGCTGGACCTGGAAATATTTTAGGCGCTTATAGGTAGAATAGCGATGCCCCCTGCTAAAGTCAACGGGTAAACATACTATTGAGGAGGGAGCCAAGGCCAGCTGCGGGCGTTGTGGGGCGAACGGGTGACGGCAGTAAGAAAATAAAAGCCAGAAAGTATAAAACGACGTAGTAGCAGGGCGCTTAAAAAGCAATGGCGATGAAAGGTGTTTTGGGATCATTTCCATCGGGGACGTCGAGCCATAAGCGTAGACTCCGTTAGTACGGGTACTGTGATGACACCTCGTAAAAATACGCCAGTCTAAAAGAGAGAATCTTGACTGTTGATCCTCCCGAGCAGAAAGAAGCGTAGGAGAAAGTCTTAAGAGGCGTTTGCGGTTTTAGTAGAGATATCATACCATCCATCACGATGTCGAGGGGATAATATGAACACGCGCAAATGCGGTAAAAGCGAACTGGATTTATTTTCATTACCGGGTATGGTTTCCACGATGACGGATTCACACTGACCAAATATAGCCCCGTTACAGGCCCTCGGGCAGGTTGGACGGCACCATAAGGTTTGATATCAATCAACCCTATAAACAGCTACGTAGACTTGGCCGAATGTTACCTGAGAATTGTATGCTGAATTTAAGACGACGGATGGTCGTGCCACAGTCGCTGACAATGCGGATGAGCGCTGATGGGGAGACGGTGTCTAGACGTAGAGACGTGTGCGCCCCCCGTGACAAATACTCTACATTCTCTATTTCGGGAGGTGAGAGTAATAGCGGGCTCTAATCAACTAGAATTAACAGACAGTTTGGGTACATACCCGTACAGAGCGTACATAGAAACACTACTGAGCTGCGATAAATGCGCAAATAGAAACAACTCTTTGGTAGCACAGAATTTCAGTAAAGATAAGGCGGGTGTTTTAATAACTTTTCTCTAGGCAATGAAGATTCCAACCCGCATTCACAAGGCGAAACGACGGCAAAATGTGTGCCAGTAGTAGGCCCTTAGAACTCGTTGGAAAATTACACTCTGATTTGTTCATGCAGCATAGATACCTCATAGACGGGGTACCTTTAAAATCGAATTGATACGTAGCCCGAATAACTTCTATATGTTACACTCCACTACGGACGAGGCCGGTACTCGCATACCCGGTTATGCTTGCCATATACTCTCAGCCGAATTTCATGTCAGACAAGTAAACGTAGCACCAGCCATTAGAGATACCCATATTAGAGGTTTGACGCGTGGAAGTACCGTGAAATATCCCATAGCCCAGGTGAAAACTACGGCACCCATGACATTCCCCAAGGCCTGAGAGAATATAATTCCGAACATTTAATAATGGGCCATTCCTAAAAGAATAGTACTCGGTCTCGTTGACAACGAATCCTTTGCGGGGGTCTGAACAAAATCCTTTAATTTCAGCCTTTTTGGTGATTGACGGAAATAGCCGTTAAAGTGTAAAACGGTCAGGAGGTAGGCAAAGATGCCATACCGTCAATTTCGCAACCCGACTCTACACGGATGTATCAGACATACCTAGAGCTGTTTAGAAATACAGGGGGTTTGGGAGAAATTCACGCACACAGTAACTCTCTCAAAGAGTTTTTAGACGGCACTACATTGTTTGTGTTCGATTTAACGCACGATTTAGGGTGCTGGACATGTCACACGTGTATCCGAAGAGCTCTGGTAAGGTCGGCATAGAATTGAAATTTTTGCAGCCAACGCCCCGAGCTCTGACGTTGGTGTGTTATAGAGAGCTGGACAGCGTAATAGAATTTGATCACTTTAGAAATGCCGCTATACACTGACGTAGACGAGGGACGAGTTACATATCCTTCTAAAATGTTGTACGGTCGAGATTTGGAATGGTTTTGGTCGTAATGAGCCTTCCTTAAAACAACTATGGCGGCATAAGTAGCAGAGATACTTTGGAAGAGGTGTGTGGTAATAAAATAGTCGGGATGAAGAGACTGAAATATCCTATATTGTTTATTTGCAACACGGACAGAAAAAGCGAACCGGGAAGTCACTGGCTCGCTTTAAGCGTAGAGGCAACCCGGTAGATTACACATGCACGACTCCGTACGGCATAGATTACACGCGAATATGGCCCGAATTTCACGATTTTGTGACAAAATACGGTCGCTCTGCATTATTCCTACAAACAGAGTTCGTGCAAAGTCTATCGTCAGTAGCTTGCGGTCACCATTGTTTATATTTCGGTAGCTGGCGATCTCGAGGTATTTCTAACCCACGATATAGTTAGTCATTTCAGTAAAAGTAACACGCTTGCAAACGATTCCATGGTTTTCAGATGGTATGATAATGCCAAGAAGAATATACTCGAGAACTTTAAGAGCCATGGATTTTGACGAGGGAAAAATTAGGTTATTGATAGAGCTGTAGGAATGTTGTCGATTTTTCCCACGCCGTCACCTCGTCGCAAAACCGGTCTTACTAGGCAATCATACAAGGAGGTGTCAAGCCCTGCTTTTAGCGCTTACGCTGACAGGTACTCGCGGCGATAACGACCGTTATTTGATGTAATAGGTATAATTATGTCCAGGGTCGGATTTGACCCTTACCGGCCCAATGGCAGGACGAGGGCCCTTAGGTCACACCCCCTATTCTTTCAGACGCGAACCGCTGATGGTGTCGATATATCACCGCACCCCAGCACGCAGTAAGTAGTTGGAAGCCGTCTGCCCGAGTGAGGTTGTATATTTTTGAGTGCTCCGTACAACGATGTCCTGCTGCTACGTTCCCGATTCGTATAATGATCAGAAGCGATGGAGAAAGATGTAAACTTTTCTTCAATAAGAAGGGAGTAGCATAATCGCCATCAAAGGACTCTGGAAACGAAGACACTTTGTCTGTGGACGGGAAATATGGTATCCAACGTTTCAGCGATGATGATGTGGATTCAAAATTACCGTTTCGCAACAGGGAGAATGGAGGAGAAACGGTGATAGACAGTTGCGGGTACACGCGGAGACACGTGGGGAACCTAGGAGGCTACTGACGGATTTAAGGCCAGAATTACTGTTACGAAGCAATGCTCAGCGGCTACGCCAGGATGGTTTCTTTCAGGACTGGCCAGAAACAAATGGTTCAAAGGGAAGACAGCCAGCCCGGAGGATTCTTTTATACGGGCGTGGCGGACAAGGCCGTACAGTGCATGGTGTATCAATTAAGACCATGGAAACAGAAGAAGACGACATAGACTTTGAACACAACAGGTTCAGCCCGTCGTGCGCATTTCTCAAAATCACGCGCCCCGGGTTTGATACTGACATGAGAACTGTTTTGTAAACTTAGTTGCTTTGTGGATAGAAATGTAGATGTGCATATTTACGAATAAAATTTTGTGAAATGTTGTTGCTTACTAGTCTCTGTTGTGTTTTATATAAAAGCGTTGACGTTGTCTACCTCGTGGAGTATGTTTTGGGGTGGTTTAAACAACGAGGGATACGGTGTTCATGTCGTTCAGTATTGTAGAGAGCTTTACATAGACCGTCCGACTCAATATCTTCTTTGTTGTATTTGGTAGAATATAACCGCCTTCCCGTGTTGTATTGTAGAGAGCTTTACATAAACTGGAGGGTGTGTTATTTTGAGTGTCTTGTTACATTTGTTTTGCTGCCTAGTATTGTAGAGAGCTTTACATTGGCAGTAATGACATTTACAGACCTCCTCCAAAAAAATTATTCATTCCCACTTTGGGTTTACGATACGAGGTAAAGAAACGTGGAACACACTCGGTACCACTCTTGCTGCTTTGCCGTTTTTCTACCTCACATTTTGTTTCATGTAGAATATCGCCGTCTTACCGTCTTGTATTGTAGAGAGCTTTACATTTCAGACGGGGTGGTCGTGTGATTAAAGAGTGTCTAGTTTTGTTTCTTGGCGGTCTAGTATTGTAGTGAGAGCTTTACATAGACAGCACGAGATTCCCTAGCCCTCCTTCAAAAACTCAAATATTATTGGCACGCTTAATGGTGCATTTATGAGGTAAAAACGCGTCTGAGAGCAATTGGCATATTGAAATTTAGCTTGACGGATGGATTCTTATGGTGGTCATTTTGGTCTGTGTGACGTCATTAGTAGATGTCATATGCGCGCGCGCACACAAACACGTACATGCACGAACACGCTACCCGAATAAAACGACCACTACCCTTATTTCTGTGACAGTTCAATGACCACGTGACGTCAATACCGTCGTTGTAGGGCGTGACGTCAGTGTGGTAGTATATTTTCGAGGTTGCGTCACCATCACGTGACGTCACTACCTTCGTTTGTAGGTCGTGACGTCACGAGATCTATCGTCGTGACACGTCATACGTGTATGACGTCAGTGTGGTAGTATATTTTCCAGGTTGCGTCACCATCAAGTGACGTCACTACCTTCGTTTGTAGATCGTGACGTCACGAGACCTATCGTCGTGACGTCATACGTGTATGACGTCAGTGTAGCAGCATATTTTCGGGGTTGCGTCACGTTACGTCACCTCGGATATGTGCTGCTACCATACTACTCTGCCCTGTAATACTTCCATTTGATTGTGCAATTGACTGTAAAAGGGAGACAACTCGTGCAGCCCAACAATCAACAGACCAAGTGTTTGAAGATTGTGTTCTCCGCGTGGGAAGCTCATGCAAAGCACTTAATTGTAATAATACAAGGAAAAAAGCCGTGTCACCAAAAGTTGAATACTCTAAAAAATTGCTTTCAGGGAAACGAATTTTGTTGAAATGAATACCATCATGATTACTTGAACATACACGTATTGCATATATCCCGATATGTGATGTTTTCCTGCAGACAGTTTTGCCAGTCTGATTGAATAAGATGAAAGCAGGTTGAACAAGAATAATTAGATTGCAACAGGATTGTAGGAAATGCACGAAAGGCTACCAGTGTAGGAACAGAAATACATAATGTAAACCCAAACAACAAAAACGGAGAATGAGTGAAAAAGAAACAAGCTCCCGATGGAGAACTCTCATTTGACTGTTCAATAGAGGTTAGATGCTAAAGATGGGATTGTATATGCTGCAGTTAAAATGTCACTATATGTCCATATGTTATCTTACAGCATGAACAGTCATACAAAATGGACTGATTGTTGACATTGATTAAACTAGACAAGTACCTAAGGGTTAAGGTTTTTATCTAGTCTTGGGTCATTTGTGAGAAGAAAAAAACCCCAACATTCTTTGGATATATACAATACTAAATACGGGTAAATGAAGAGGAAACAGTATGTATTATGATATTGAATAAGACTCAGAGAGAAAGCCTCTGTCTTCTGTAAAATGCCTTTTGTCTTGTTACTTTGAAAGTTAAAGTCAAAACCTGTCCAAAGTTGAAATGCCCAAACTACAAAATGAGCAAAAATAGGAAAAAAGGTGAGTATCGAGTTGGCATGGTGGTATCCCCGCGGTTCGACCGAGGTTTTCCCTAACGAGGATAGATCCAATGCTTTAGGCTCCAGTGGAAGTAAGTCGGCAATCAATCCACCATGCTACACGGCTCACCCGGCAGAGATACAGACAAGTTGTATACTTATATTTACAGGTTCTGCCCTGTAATACTTCCATTTGATTGTGCAATTGACTGTAAAAAGGGAGACAACTCGTGCAGCCCACAGTCAACAGACCAAGTGTTTGAAGATTGTGTTCTCCGCGTGGGAAGCTCATGCAAAGCACTTAATTGTAATAATACAAGGAAAAAGCCGTGTCACCAAAAGTTGAATACTCTTAAAAAATTGCTTTCAGGGAAACGAATTTTGTTGAAATGAATACCATCATGATTACTTGAACATACACGTACTGCATATCCCTGTGATGTTTTCCTGCAGAAAGTTTTGCCAGTCTGATTGAATAAGATGAAAGCAGGTTGAACAAGAATAATTAGATTGCAACAGAATTGTAGGAAAATGCACGAAAGGCTACCAGTGTAGGAACAGAAATACATAATGCAAACCCAAACAACAAAACGGAGAATGAGTGAAAAGAAACAAGCTCCCGATGGAGAACTCTCATTTGACTGTTCAATAGAGGTTAGATGCTAAAGATGGGATTGTATATGCTGCAGTTAAAATGTCACTATATGTCCATATGTTATCTTACAGCATGAACAGTCATACAAAAATGGACTGATTGTTGACATTGATTAAACGAGACAAGTACCTAAGGGTTAAGGGTTTTATTCTAGTGTGGGTCATTGTGAGAAGAAAAACCCCAAAATTCTTTGGATATATACAATACTAAATACGGGTAAATGAAGAGGAAACAGTATGTATTATGATATTGAATAAGACTCAGAGAGAAAAGCCTCTGTCTTCTGTAAAATGCCTTTTGTCTTGTTACTTTGAAAGTTAAAGTCAAAACCTGTCCAAAGTTGAATGCCCAAACTACAAAAGGAGCAAAAAATAGGGAAAAAAGGTGAGTATCGAGTTGGCATGGTGGTATCCCGCGGTTCGACCGAGGTTTCCCCAACGAGGATAGATCCAATGCTTTAGGCTCAGTGGAAGTAAGTCGGCAATCAATCCACCATACTACGGCTCACCCGGCAGAGATACAGACAAGTTGTATACTTATATTTTACAGGTTCTGCCCTGTAATACTTCCATTTGATTGTGCAATTGACTGTAAAAGGGAGACAACTCGTGCAGCCCAACAATCAACAGACCAAGTGTTTGAAGATTGTGTTCTCCGCGTGGGAAGCTCATGCAAAGCACTTAATTGTAATAATACAAGGAAAAAAGCCGTGTCACCAAAAGTTGAATACTCTAAAAAATTGCTTTCAGGGAAACGAATTTTGTTGAAATGAATACCATCATGATTACTTGAACATACACGTACTGCATATCCCTGTGATGTTTTCCAGCAGAACTGCCAAATAGTTTTGCCAGTCTGATTGGCCAAGATGAAAGCAGGTTGAACAAGAATAATTAGATTGCAACAGGATTGTAGGAAATGCACGAAAGGCTACCAGTGTGGTAGGAACAGTCATATAGTTTGATAATGTAAACCCAAACAACAAAAAGGGAGAATGAGTGAAAAAGAAACAAGCTCCCGATGGAGAACTCTCATTTGACTGTTCAATAGAGGTTAGATGCTAAAGATGGGATTGTATATGCTGCAGTTAAAATGTCACTATATGTCCATATGTTATCTTCTTTACAGCATGAACAGTCATACAAAATGGACTGATTGTTGACATTGATTAAACTAGACAAGTACCTAAGGGTTAAGGGTTTTTTTATTCTAGTGTGGGTCATTTGTGAGAAGAAAAAAACCCAACATTCTTTGGATATATACAATACTAAATACGGGTAAATGAAGAGGAAACAGTATGTATTATGATATTGAATAAGACTCAGAGAGAAAGCCTCTGTCTTCTGTAAAATGCCTTTTGTCTTGTTACTTTGAAAGTTAAAGTCAAAACCTGTCCAAAGTTGAAATGCCCAAACTACAAAATGAGCAAAAAAATAGGAAAAAAGGTGAGTATCGAGTTGGCATGGTGGTATCCCTGCGGTTCGACCGAGGTTTCCCCAACGAGGATAGATCCAATGCTTTAGGCTCAGTGGAAGTAAGTCGGCAATCAATCCACCATGCTACGGCTCACCCGGCAGAGATACAGACAAGTTGTATACTTATATTTACAGGTTCTGCCCTGTAATACTTCCATTTGATTGTGCAATTGACTGTAAAAGGGAGACAACTCGTGCAGCCCTACAGTCAACAGACCAAGTGTTTGAAGATTGTGTTCTCCGCGTGGGAAGCTCATGCAAAGCACATAATTGTAATAATACAAGGAAAAAAGCCGTGTCACCAAAAGTTGAATACTCTAAAAAATTGCTTTCAGGGAAACGAATTTTGTTGAAATGAATACCATCATGATTACTTGAACATACACGTACTGCATATCCCTGTGATGTTTTCCTGCAGACAGTTTTGCCAGTCTGATTGAATAAGATGAAAGCAGGTTGAACAAGAATAATTAGATTGCAACAGGATTGTAGGAAATGCACGAAAGGCTACCAGTGTAGGAACAGAAATACATAATGTAAACCCAAACAACAAAAACGGAGAATGAGTGAAAAAGAAACAAGCTCCCGATGGAGAACTCTCATTTGACTGTTCAATAGAGGTTAGAT
>NW_025766796.1:0-18405 GCF_003918875.1 Haliotis rubra | reverse complement strand
TTGTTTTGTTGTTGCAATCGAGTAGACATGTGTTTTGTTGTCCCAGTTTGTGTTTGCTTTATATGCCACAGTGGAAGAATTCAAATGAAATATTGAAATGGCCAGTCGGATGTTTATTTAAAAAATGAATGAAGAGTTGTAATAATCATAATCCAGGGCCCCGCTTTCACAAAGCTATCATAGCTTATGACTGTCATAAGTCGATGTTACAGTATAGGAGCTACGAACGCTACGAAGGGGTACTGGTTATCTGACATGTTCAATTAGTCAGGGCTCAAGTTAAGAGATGTTAACCTACTTGCACCAGGTGCAACCTAAGATAGAAACCTAGTTGCACCAGCCAAATTCCAGTTGCAACGTAGTGTGCTCAGAGGTTTCGGTGCACATAAACATATTTCAGTGATGTTGTACACATGAAACCATAGCAACACAGAGACACAGGTGGTTCATGTTTACTCGAGCTGTCATAGCCAAGAGGTGTCTATAAATAACAATGTTTTGATGCCATAGCTATTCAAAGTTTAGAAGAAATATGAGCTGACATATTTATGCTTATAATGTTAGAATTATTGTTGATATACGGTAATTCTCGAAACTTGAATTGCACCTGGTGCAAGTCAGACTAGTAACTAGGTTGCATTTTGTAATATTGGGTTGCACCAATGCAAGTATCAAAGCACTAAATCGAGCCCTGTTAGTCATGTATATATTGCTATTTAAATGATCACTTTCTTCATTTTGAGGTTCAAGGTCATTTGTAAGCAGGAAAAGAATTAACATGTATGTATATCTTTGGTTCAGAAATGTGCTGCTTTTTTCAGATTTTGAATGGAACTGGGATGATGACTCCAAGTCGTCAGCCACAATTCTCCGTGCCGACAATCGGGAGGTAGTGTTTCACATGGACTACAGCTGTGGCACAGCGGCGGTCCGCGGGTCACAATCCATGAGAGATGATCAGTATTTCTGGGAAGTCAAAATGACAACACCTGTCTATGGAACAGACATGGTAAGCACTACTTCTATTACATGAGCATAGGGAGTGAGTTGGGTTTATGCCGCTTTTAGCAATATTCCAGCAATATGGTGGGGACACCAGAAAAAGGTTTCACACATTGTACCAATGTGGAGAATCAAACTTTGGCCTTTTGCGCCATGGCGAGCTTAATACTTTAACCACTAGGCTACCCCACCACCCCGAAAGTTAAGGGGAAATCACATATGATAATGTGTTGCTGTTGATGGGTATGAGGCTGTTAGTCCAGCATATTATGCATCATACAATTGATTCTATCTTTTGTTCCTCTGTATTCATTTGAAAGATTTACAAGTTGCACTCTTGCTGCAGTGGAGTCTTTCAAAACTTGATCCCTGACTAATCCAGATGTGTGTCAATACTTGACCAAAGACCGGGATGGTCCGGGTTAGAACGAAGCCTTCAGTAACCCATGCTTGTCGTAAGAGGTGACTAACGGCATTGGGTGGTCAGGCTCGCTGGCTTGGTTGACACATGTCATTGTATCCCAATTATGCAGATCGATGCTCATGCTGTTGATCTCTGGATTGTCTGGTCCAGACTCGATTATTTACAGACCGCCATATAGCTGGAATATTGCTGAGTGCGCGGTAAAACTAAACTCACTCACTCACTTGACCAAATGTGCTGCCCAGAATTTATTACCTTATTTTATAATTGATTAAATCTGACTTGTAAGGACTTACTTGCCTATGGAGTCTGGGCTGAGTTGTCAATATCATTTAAACAAGATCTTAGTTCTTGTTGCCGATGCACACAAGAGAATCATAGTGGTTAAGATGTTTGTTTGTTACAACGAAGACCAAGGTTCAATTCCCAACATTGTCAAGATTTGTGTAGCCCATTTCTGATGTTCCCCACTATATTTCTGGAGTTTAGGTGAAATCGATAAAACCATATCTACTTTCTCACTTTCGTGCCATGATATTTCTTAAATACTGTTCAACGATCATTACAGTATAACTGAAGCTCACTAATGCTGCACTAACACTGCACACTCACTCTCTTCATACAAAACGCGACCGCGAAGGTCCGGGTTAGAATGACCCTTCAGTAACAAATTTGTCTATGAAAAGTCATATCAACCACCTATGCAAAATATGTCACTTCCATCTCCTAAAATATTGGTTCCATACGCAACATCTTAACAATAGAAGCAACGGCCACCCTCGCTCGATCTCTAGTTCTATCAATGCATTGGACTACTGTAACAGTTTACTAATTGGTATCTCTGATGAACAATTACAGCCTCCAGAAAATACAGAATCAGGCTGCTCGTGATCGTCCACAAGGACAAAGCTATGTTCTCATATTACGCCAGCTCTCAATTCTCTTCACTGGCTCCAGATCCGCTGAGAGGATTGAATTTAAACTGCTCTCCCTTGTTTATCAGTCTGTTTATAGCATTGGTCCAGCATACCTCCATGATTTGATAACACTGTACAAACCTGACAGATCTCTCCGCTCCAGCGATCAACTCTTGCTAGTTGTTCCTGTGTGCAAACTTAAAACCTTTGGTGCAAATTCATTTTCCCATGCTGCTGCCACTCTCTGGAACTCTCTACCATCGGATCTTAAAACCTCTCCATCACTCCGAGTCTTTAAGTCCAAGCTCAAAACTCACCTCTTCAAGAAATATCTATGACGTCAACTTTCCTGTACATAGAACCTGTATATATGTTATGCGGCTTTAGAGCATGTCCCTGGGTGATGTGGATGAGGCTATAAAAGTACTCTTATTATTATTATTATTATTATTAACCCATGCTTGTCGTAGAAGAGGCTAATGGCATCAGGTGGTCAGGCTCGCTGACTTGGTTGACACATGTCATCGGTTCCCACTTACCCAGATCGATGCTCATGCTGTTGATCACTGGATTGTCTGGTCCAGACTCGTTTATTTACAGACTGCCGCCATATAGCTGGAATATTGCTGAGTGCAGCGTGAAAACTAAACTCACTTACTCACTCACTCACTCACTCATACAGTTTGTTAGTCACTAATTTTTCACATACTGACAAAATGATCATTTCCAGATGGTGGGTGTCGGTACTCAACACACGGACCTGGACAAGTACAAGCATATATTCTGCAGTCTGATTGGTCGAGATGGCGAGAGTTGGGGTCTCTCCTACTGTGGAAGTATACACCACAAGAGTCTGAAGAAAGCCCACGCTTCAAGTTTGGCCAGGGCTCCATCATTGGTGTACATCTGGACATGTGGCACGGAATGCTGTCTTTCTACAAAAACAGAAAACCTTTGGGTGAGCCTTGGTTGTCTGTGAATGAATTTCCTTGATTTTAAAGCAAAATGAATCAGTTTACAACAATGGCAGTCACTCCTGGTAAAGAAAGTCTCCATTGTACATTAGTAGCTGTGGTCATTAGATCGAGCCCCTTTGTGACTGGGTGTAAAACCTTGGGGTCAAGTTTGTATGCAGACTCTTTCAGTGTTGTCACAACCCTAGTGTATTGTACACAACCCCATGCACTTAACAGAACCCATCCGTTATTTTTCCTTATCCTGACTCATGCTCTTTTGCTTGTCTTCTTCTTCTTGCAACATAGTGGAACACTTGTATCTCCTTAATTGAAGCCCCTTCAATGTAAAATCACTAATTGGTACTCACCACGAAGTTGCCTCCCCTTGCCCTTTGGCGGAACAGGTGTCGCCCCCTCTGGCCTCATGCTTCACTCTCCTTCTTCTTCCAGTGAGCAGGATGTGAGAGCCTGTGTCTCCTTACACACTATATCCTTTGGTTTTTCTTAGTTTATTACCTCTTATAGGTTACTATAGAGGTATAGCTAGTATCCTTCATTAATTTGCATTGATATTTAATCGTATTTCTACTGTTTATTCACGGAGTTCGCGGATTGTTCAGCTAGTATTTACGCTGATGAAAATCTGTACTATTTGCAATTTACGCTTTTCAATTGCTGACCCGCATGTATTATGCCCTAGTTGTGCTACTTTTGTGCGCTTGATACACGCTGCAGTTACTGCATTAATCTATCCAATTCTGCTTTTCATAAATATCTTTGCGCCGCGGAGACGCACCGCAGATAGGTCACGCAAACAAGGGTTAGACATGGCCGATACATCGGATTCCCCTTCCAGTCAGCTGCTGTCGATAGACCCTCCCGCCTGGTGTTTCGCAAGAGACTCCGCCGAAGATGGGCGGGATGCAGTCCGCCAACACTAAGAAGCGCCCTGCCTCCCCAGACGCCCCGGCCATCGCAGATAAAGTCCAAGAGGGCCACGACGCCTTCCCAACGCAGACTTCGACTCCCAGGGCAGCGCCGACATCTAAGGGGAAGTCTACGGTCGCCAAGAACTTTCAGCCGAGATTGTTCCAGCCACCGAACTGGGCCTCTACGATGATCAGCCGATCATCATCCCTGACGACGCCACAAGAAGCGACCGTGACAGCTACAGTGACATCAGCAGAGATCGCCATGCAGCCTGATGCCTCTACACTGATGTCAGACGACTTCCTTGAGGGGTCAGCAGCTGTCATCGCAGAGAGGGCACCGACTACTTCGCCGCAGACCATCCCAGACGAAGCTGTTGCGCAGATCATGACCATGATGGAGGGCCACTACAGTCGGGGAAGCAGCCAGCCCAGGGCCCGAAAGCAACGCAGACGATACCCCAGAGGCACCCCCAGTCAGCGAAGCAGCCACGACGGGCAGCCTTCGAAGGAAGTCACAGACCACCTCAACGGCGGACGATGTACAGTCGCCGCTAAGGCCTTCGCTAAGACGGAGAGATCGCCATCATCCTCGCCTCGCCCTCAGATGCAGACTCAGACCACCAGACGCCACGAAACCGCCACGGAAGTCAAGGCGCCCCCCCAGGTCCGACGCAGAGGAAGCTGCACGGCGGCCGCCACACAGATCGCCATCGCCCAGAAGGACGCCGAGGGACTATTCAAGAGCTTCACGGCCGCCGCCAACATTCTCCTCGCAGATCTAGGTCTTCCCATAGACGCAGATCACCTAGACGATCTCCACGCCGCTCACCACGCCACGCATCTCCACGCATATCACCTCGCAGGTCATCACACAAGTCGGCACACAGGTCTACACTCAGGTCTCCCCGAAAGTGTCACCCGACATAGAGATAGCAGCCCAGAGGTCACCATCAGAAGAGCATCAACCTCTCATCTCCGATGTTGGTACAGAAGATGATGGAGGCATCATCTTCTCAGACGCTGAGATAAGATATTGGATGGTAAACAACCTAGATTTATCTTCACCGGCCCAAGAGTGGCAACTCAGCGCAGACATACCTGATGAAGGAAGACGATGCAGACGCCATCACCTTACCTCTCGACGAATTCGATTGCCGCGGTGCCACATAATCTAGATACAGCCTTCATTAAAGCTACGAAAGTGCAGACTCCACATCTGCCGAACTTTCACGCTTAAGAAGTTCTCCACGCACAACATGGACCCCTTCCTGAAGGCACAAGACATCGATGAAAACTACAAGCTGATCAGCCATGTTAAGAACAAGAACTACAAGATTGACGATCGCAAGCTGGTGCAGATAGAAAACATGACGAGACGATGTTCTTTGGCCTAAATAGATCTAGAACGATCAATGAGACACTTATCACCAGATTTCGTAATACGACTCTGAAGATGATAGGATGATCTACTCGGCCCTACTGATGCAAAAGAAGGACCAGCAGTTCCTTACAGATCATCTCACATCTGTCTCAGCAGCACTGACCTTAGCTCGTCGTCAAGGCCTCCTCGCTTCCTGCAGCTGGGGTGAGAACTTTACAGCTCCACTCTATACAGCCCCGCGGGTCATCCCCAAACATCTTTGACGGAGGAATAGACAAAGTCTCCAAGGAAGTCACTAAGGACTCCAGAGAAGTCCTTATGATCAAGTCGATGGACACGCTTAGCAAGCCGCCATCAGGCAGACTTCACAAAGATACTCAGGGAGATCTAAGTTCTCGGGACTACAGAAAGCACGGGATAGGAAGATAGCCAGCCAGGGGAAAAGATTCTTTTAGTCGCCCATATGGCAACTATAGAGGAGGGTCAGGAAGAGGCAGGACACCCAGAGGTTCCCGCAACTATAAACGCTGAAAGACAGGTTCGAACGACTGGAGTCTTCCACCCCAGCCGCTCCAGTACAACCGCCACAAGTGGGTGGACGCCCAACTACACTGGGAGAACTGGGGAATGTTAAAAGACCCTTATGTCTCCAACATTCTTCAACACGGATTTCAGATCCCACTACAGGCCACGCCCGCTGACAGTCAACCCTTACAAGTTCGACTTTACAGGCACAACAACTACCAAAGTTAAGAGAGGCGGTTACATCACTCATAACCAAGCAGGCCATAGAAGTACTAGATCAAGTAGACATCGAACCAGGCTTCTACTCCCCAGTTTTCCTAGTACCCAAGAAAACTCCAAGGAGAAATACAGACTCATTTACAACATGAGCTTTTTCAACAGGAATTATCTACGCAAACCACCAAAGTTTCGCGATGATACACCTTCCTCAGTTACGCAGTTGATTCGCCCCATGGATTACATGGCCAGTATAGATCTGCAAGACGCTTTATACATATCCCGATACATCCCTAATCCAGGAAATATCTAAGATTTACACTAGACGGGCTACATTACCAATGGAAAGTACTTCCCATTCGCATATCATCAGCCCCTGGCTATTCACGAGGATAACGAAACCTATTGTCACCTATCTACATCGCCTAGGGCTACGAGCGCTCTCTACCTCGACGACGGGATACAAGTAGATCAAGATCCACAGCATCTCAAACTACAGTTAAACTACATCATAAAGCTACTAACACAGCTAGGATGGTTAGTAAACTTACTCAAGTCGGACCTAGTACCATCGCAAGATCTGCAGTTCCTAGGCATTCGATTTATCACTTAATCACAACCGTATCGTCGTATTACAGAAGACCGCTGGCTCAAGATCCAACAGACCATTCCGCCAGCTCTACTCTCCGCTACCACTACGACAATGGCAGAGCTGTTGGGTCTCTCACATCAGCCCAAGACATGACAGTCTCAGGCAGATTACAGTTACGCCCATTACAGGTCTTCATCAATGCACATCTCGACGACCTACAACCATTCAGTCTACCAAACGCCTCAGACCTCATCTACTATGGTGGACCAGGAGGTCGAATGTTTCATGGTTGCATTTGTTTAGAAGAGCAGGAATTCAAAACCCATCTATATGTAGACGCTGCGCTTCCAAGGTTGGGGAGCTCATCTCGCCAACCGGACGGCATCAGGGTTATGGAATCAGCAAGAAAGCAAGCTCCATATAAACATGTTAGAGATGAAAGCTGTAATCAACGCCATACTTCATTGGAGCAACATTCTACAGAATGCGCACTTAATGATTCATACCGACAACTCGACAGTGGCGCTCTATGTGAACAAACAAGGTTCAACAAGATCACTGAACCTATTGACTTTAAGCTTTCAACTGTTCGATCTAATACACGATCTAAACCTACATGTCAGAGCATGTCACATTCCCGAGCCAAGAATGTACTAGCAGACGACTCTCGCCACATCAACCGCCACCGACAGAATGGATGCTCAATACAGAAATATTTGCACAGATAATCAAGCAAATAGGAGCGCCGCTAGTAGATCTATTCGCAACACGCTTCAACAATCAGCTACCGACATTCGTGTCACCAGTCCCAGACCCACAAGCATGGGCAACGGACGCTCTAAGCATATCCTGGGAAGGCCTCAATGCGCACGCTGCTTCCGCCGCACGCCAGCAATAATACCTCAAGTGTTACAGAAAATCAGACAAACACAGAGCCTCCAACTCACTTTGGTCGCTACTCTACTGGTCGGGTTACGAACGTGGTTTCCCATTCTAATTCAAGAAATCGGTCAACCAACACTAGAGCTACCTAAGCCAAAAATCTATTAATACATCCACACACCAAACAGGTGCACGGAAGCCCAGAAGTATTCCAACTTCAATGCATGGACTGTATTAAAATGTGTTTAAACAAGAGAGGGTATTCTACCAGGGCGCAAAAGCGTCACGCTTTGCCTTACGCTTATTCTACACGAACTTGTAATGACGACAAGTGGCACAGTTTTGAGAATTACGCAGTAAATAAGGGATTTACAGCAAGAGATGCTACTCATCCACAAGTGGCAGATTATTTGTGTTACTTACGGCAAAACAAACATTTAAAAGGCTCGACATTGTCAACATATCTTGCCGCTTTTAGTTCTGTCATTACCATGAGAACGGGTGTTAGATTAACAAGAACTCCAGAGTTACTGGCCTTACTACGGGCTTCCGATTGAGGACCAAAAGCGAAGTTCCACGCTTCCAGCTTGGGATCTGAATATAGTGTTGCAACACCTCACAAGTGAGGCTTATGAACCGCTGGAATCGACAAACTTTGAGCTCTCTCACAGAAAACGCTTTTCCTGTTATCTCTAGCCACAGCAGCCAGGATGTCGGAAATTCACGACTAGATTATGAGAGGATACAGTTTGATGACAATCAAAACACAGCACACCTGGGATTAAGATGGGATTTCATCGCCAAAAATCAACTACCAGGTCAACCAGACAGGTTATTTCATATCCCTGCATTATCCTCCATTCTCGATCTCAAGATACACTGGACTTATCTCTATGCCCAGTCAGAGCTCTCAAAATCTATTTACGACGCTCCAAAACAAGGCTAAGATTTCTCAAACGATTATTCATTCCCTTGTCGGCAACAACTCAGACAGAAGTCTCTCGCACTCACCATATCTATATGGATAAGAACTGTCATACTTCTCACTACACAAGGCAGCAGGACTGGACCCTCCAACAGCATCAAATCCCCATGAAATCAGGGCTTAGCTTCCACTCTCACTTTACACGGTAACTGTTCTTTGAATACAATTATGGAAGGATGCTTTTGGAAATCTAACATGGTGTTTGCTAATCACTACCTGAGAGATATCACCACCGAGGACGCCTCAGGCATTCACCATTTCGTCCCTTGGTCCTCGCAGACAGCAGTTGACAGTCCCTCGTGAACGCTAACACGTAGTCTTACGAGATTAATATGCATAATTGTTACATGCATTATCTAGCTTATAACTCTACGGAGTTCTAGCAGTATGTATATATGTTCAGTGGTATAGCTTCTCTATCAGAGTCGCTTTGATATTGTTGTTTATAATATCTCAGTATATCATAATGTAAATACCCCAGTATGGCATTATAACCTATGGCTTATAATAGAGGAATTATCCTAAGTCTATGCCTTTATGAAGTTCCCGTAGGGGTTATTACAGTTAAATCTATATAAATCACTAATTCTATAAATCCAAAGTATTCTGTTTTGCCCACCTCCGTTTCCGTAGGATTCTACAAGCAAAAGAGCATGAGTCAGGATAAGGAAAAATATGTAATTTTTTGAGTAAAATTGATATTTTATACTTATCCTGACTCATGAGGTTAGCCCTCCCATCCTCCCCACATAACACTTTGGATTTCCCTGTAAATTCAAGTGTTGGGCTCACAAAATCAGGAGAGAGTGAAGCATGAGGCCAGAGGGTGGCGACACCTGTTCCCGCCAAAAGGGCAAGGGAGGCAACTCGTGGTGAGTACCAATTAGTGATTTTACATTGAAGGGAGCTTCAATTAAGGAGATACAAGTGTTCCACTATGTTCGCAAGAAGAAGAAGACAAGCAAAAGAGCATGAGTCAGGATAAGTATAAAATATCAATTTTACTCAAAAAATTACATACTAGTGAATTTGGGTCTTTATATTTGGTCTTATAATCCTAATTACATTATTATCATACTTGTATGCATTTTGAAACTAAATAAAAAGCAGACGATCTGCTGATACTTATAGTGAATTTATAACAGAACTGTAATATCTAGACATTTTATAGTTTGCCAATGTGAATCATAATTCACACACACCCCCTAGTGTATGTTGTCTGTCTCATTACACTTCACGGTGAAAACAATGATTCTGTTGAATGCTACGACAAATGAATAAAAAACAAAATGCAAATATTAAAATTAAAACAGATTAAAGTTATAGGAACAATATCAGGCCATTACCTTGTTTGAGGAATGTATCCATCAATATCCACAAAACTGTTCCAAATGATGTGTCTTTTAAGAGTTTAATATACGAAAAAGTGATAAATCTTTTCAGGTATTGGTGTATAGTCTCATTGGTCACCCAAGATAGCACACCTGGCAACTAATTGCATAATGTCCGCCTTTCATTAAAAACAGTAATTTAGTTAGCCAATAATGGGCAATCAATCAATGTATTGCCGGTTAATCCGGCAATAAAGAAGGACGTTGTTTTTACGACGAACACCGACCGCGGCAGAGTGTATTCAGTATAGATTAGTAAATCTACATACATAAACACTACCTTTTGACAATTCCGCTGTGTAAGATAAAAGTAATTAATCAATCAGCGTGTTATCGGTTAATCCTTTGATCGATGTTTATAATGTTGAATATTTACTCCAGACACAAGAAATGCCAAATGGGAACCTTTGTCGGGTAATCTAAGTGTGTTACCACTAATTATACCTGTTATAAATTCATTAACTGACCATCAAGTGAATGATGACAAATAACATGTGTAGGTTTATACCACCTAACACGGGTTACAACAAGGGAGTATTAATTGCTGTATTGCATGTGAAACTTATGGGCGACACTGTTTTGAGAATACAAACAGATTTTTACATGACATGATTAAATATCGAGGAAAAAAAACACAGAAATGGGATCAATTTGGATCAGTCATTATACAAATAGGGCCTAAAGACACCAATCAATTGTGACAGAAGCGTCTATGAAAACAAGTTGTAACTCGGAAACTAGGCAAAGCAGGAGACAAAATTAAATGCCAGTAGATTGTGAGAACATATAGCTTTCATTTTCCACAACAATTGTCACGATTTCAGGTTTATACAAGCCTGTAAACAAGATAATTTACCCCCTAAAATGTAGATGAATTCTGCATCGGCCCTCAAAGCTATTCCTCATATGACGTCACAGAGTCGCGCCGCTCTGATTGGTTGAAATTTCGTTCGCAGGTGAGAATTGTGCACTGTTGTCAAAAAGGTCGATTTAAGTCAATTAAAGGTCGAAATGAGTAGTTTTAATGACGGGGTTTCATTTATAACGATGCCAGTTAGTGATTTATGTATTTTTACCCCCTAGGGTTTATGTGACCTTTAAAATAACCCTCTTACAGACCAGGGGCGGTGGGGTAGCCTAGTGGTTAAAGCGTTGGCTCGTCACGCCGAAGACCCGGGTTCGAATCCCCACATGGGTACAATGTGTGAAGCCCATTTCTGGTGTCCCCCGCCATGATGTTGCTGGAATATTGCTAAAAGCGGCGTAAAACCAAACTCAGTCAGTCAGTCTTACAGACCAGTAGACAGATGCGAGAATACATATACCAGACACTGGTTGTTTACAACCTCAGTTGAAGTATAGGTGGATTTTGTTACTTCTGTTTACATAGTATCATTTCTATTTACATTTAATATATGTTCTGATGTTAAAAAATGATTATGTATGTTGTTTCTTGAAAGTACAGAGTAATGATGTATGCATACCTTCTAGATAATATCTAGAAGGTATGCATACATCATTACTCATATTATGTCACCAGCGTCATCATCAAAGGGAGATAATTGAGATCAAATTGTGTAATATTTATATGACACTACAAAATCTTTAATTTACTTTTGATTCAGTTAGTTTTATATTGTGAAAATGTCCCTTTAGGTAAAATTTTCCTCATGTAGGTATAGTTAGTTTTGCAAGGTACACATGCTTCTGGAATAGTTTTATCAATATTTTTCCTGAGTTTCCCACAGAAATTCATTGAAGTGCCACCAGTGAGGTGCAGTCAATGTCCGTCTTCAGACTACCGCCATGGAGGCGTTCCACCTACATGGTGCAGTACTGAGGGAGGATCCCAACAAGATGGACACAAGCGACATGTTCGGAATATTCAACCAGTTCGTTATTAAGTTTGAGGTGTGTTGTGGGAATTATGTTCCTCCCCATACTGACAGCCCTCGTGTAAATTTCAGCTTAGAGTAGATACCAACTACATGTTATGGATGTTGATGGGTTTATGGAGGAGGTGTAGGTTGGTTGCGATAAAATGAATTTAGGGGATGACCGTCTGATGTTGTCAGATGTGAAAGCTGAGGTTAGATTTGTTTGAAAACAATCATCTGTCCCCAAGAATGTCAGATAAAAGATTAAAAATAAATTCCCATCAGATTATATGTCAACGAAGAAAATGTTTGAAGGACATGCATGTCATCAGAAACATTGTGTGCTGTAGGCCTCCCCACCTGACTCCATAGTCGGGGGGTTTGGGGGGAATATTGATCTTGTTTATCACTGAGGTTATCGCTGAAACATCGCCGGGTGTTATAGACTTTTTTCATTTATGTTTTTCTATCATTGTATATAGTCAGCGGAATTGTTCAAATTGTATTTACATTGTATAGACTTTGGGAATTATGATTCATGCCTGAGATGGTGCCAAGACAATTTCAGACACTGTTGTCTATTACATTGGTCTAAAGGTTTGTCATTTGATAAACCTCCATGTGAAATCTAGGTAGATTGTTGGCTGTTAGGCATGTTTTCTGCTATGTGTTTTATGTATATGTTAACATTAACAGATACCAATATTCTAGGAATATGCAACAAGAATATTTCAAACATTTTTGAGGGGCATAACTAAATACGATGATTATATAACTCCAATCAAACACTCCCCCCAATAATAAACAGCCAGTCCCTTAACAGATCTTGACGACATGTTTTAAAGCACCTCCACATGTGTCTTCTCAGAAGTTGGGACGTACAATATTGAACAAACTTTATGGATAACAACTTCTATTTTGAGAGTGTGACGTTTTAATACAGATTCTTGCATCTTTGTCAAGCAGGAATGTAAAGGACGCAGGTGTATCTAAACATCGCAGTCATGAAATAAAGGAATTGTTATCCATAAAGTTTTCTCGATATTGTACCTCCACATGCGGTATATTAGTCCTTGATATGAAGAATCATGTGTTCTTTCATTTCTTCACAGTAGTACATACACATATGCCAATGGAGCCCAACTTCACTGCACTATTCTATCAGACAGTGTAATGATATCTGTTTTACAAATTGACTTCATGATGAAGTCACTTTTATGACATCTGTTGCAGCTAATCAATATAAGTCAAATATATCAGAACATGTAACTCGATGCTATCTGTAACTACAGTGTAGTGAATAGAACATTATACCTCACACACTGACTACCAGGTTCATTACACATGGATGTTCATTACTTAAAGGTTATAAAGGTGTTCTTTATGTATATGTATATGTAGATAGAACTTTCATTTATTTCTGCATTATTACAGAAATTAAATTAATTTAAATTTCTAATCCTTTCCTTCATTACAAGCTGATTTTATCATACATGTATATATATTTTCATTTTCGTCACTAATGCTGGTGTATACAGTGGAATTTCATACATTCAAGTCCAAATATTATGAGAGTGGAAATTAATATTTTTTTCTCATATATCTTTTTTTAAAAATATTACTTTTTATCCCAGCCAAAAGAGATACCTGTTGGCAATATTAATGTCAAATATACCCCAAAAATCTTTGAACTGCATTTAGAAGTGATACAGATAAAGGAGGAAATTTTATGGATGTCAACGTCTGCAATATGAGGAACATGTCCTATTTTCAGAGTATAGTCTTACTCTTCCATCCTTCATTATCTGATGTAGGAGAAAGAATATACTCTAAAACATAGAGTTCCTTATTTGTCATAACTTGATATTCATAAAATTTCCCTTCATTAGGAATAGCAGTTATTTAGTTCTTCACTCGCCAAAGTTCCCAAATGATGTCCTGATTGACCACCAATGGATCCACCCAAGAGGTCCTTATTAGCAGAAATCTTCTAATGAGACCATCATCCAGTTCCATCTGCACTACTTTCTGCTTGCATGTGTTACACCTTGAAATTCACTTTGCTATAATTGTTCATCTGTCAAAATTATGAATGCTTCACCTACTATAATTTGTTTGTTTTGATTTTTTCAGAAGGCACATCGAGACAATTTGCAGCGTCACTGACATTAGCCGCCACTCACTTTTGCCACAACCCTGCACATTTGATATGGCCTCACGTTTGAGTTGATCTGTTGAGCTTCAGCATGTGAACTGTACCAAACACGTCCATCTATGTTGGCAGTGCACAGGAAAGCCATCTATGTATGTCTTTGATTGTAGTTGGTGTACAGGAAAGCCATCTATGTATGTCTTTGATTGTAGTTGGTGTACAGGAAAGCCATCTATGTATGTCTTTGATTGTAGTTGGTGTACAGGAAAGCCATCTATGTATGGCTTTGATTGTAAGTGGTGTACAGGAAAGCCATCTATGTAAGTACACTGTACCCAGTGTTCAGGAATGCCCCAGCATGACAATTCCGCCAACACAGGAATATCGACACCACGGGTCATCTCCAAACTACAGCTTTATCTGGAGTATGTCATGTATGATAGCTTGATTTGGGGAAATAACAAGCTAGTACCAGATTTTCACAAGTCTCAGAAAAGGTACTAATAGCTTTTTTATCCTTGGAACTCTTGTACAGACCCCCTTTTTGACAAAGGAATCCTAGCACTATGATTATCGTAATATTTGTTACATACTGAACATGTTTAGTTACAGCAAAACTGCTTCTGAGAATTGCATAAACAGTGTTAGACATTTTATATAATGTGTCGAGGGACCCATGCAGTTTTCTGTTTTAATACTTGAATTAGAAGTGAGTGAGTGAATTTAGTTTTACGCTGCACTGAGCAATATTCCAGCTATATGGCAGCGGTCTGTAAATAATCGAGTCTGGACCAGACAATCCAGTGATCAACATCATGAGCATTGATCTACGCAATTGGGAACCGATGACATGTATCAACCAAGCCAGCGATCCCAACCACCCGATCCTGTTAACCGCTTTTACGACAAGCATGGGTTACTGAAGGTTCATTGTAACCTTCACAGGTCCTTGAATTACAAGACCGAAATCATTTATATTCAGGATTGGTTATGTCAAGGACCCGTTGACATTCATTTTAGATAATATTCATGTCACGTTATTTACCTTACTACTAGTAAGGTGTAACAATAGCCTAGTGTCACAATAATTCCATTTGTACATACCATGTATCTCCAGAAACTGTAGGGTTACGCCACCAGTAGATTCCATTGATAAACATTCTTCACATTCCACACTCGAGCCTTTGATTGTAGCCACATATCTGAACCAGTTCATATCCCATGACACCTTGAAAACTGATGGATGTTTTAAGCATCAGAATCAGCTGCAGTGTAGCATCCCTCTTGTTGGCCCTGCTGCTGCTGCTGCTGCTGCAAGCTGTACAAGCTCTCACTTATGCAAGGAACATTGCCCTCATCAGCAAGTATATTGCCATTGTCACTTCATATCTCATGCTTGTATTGTTATCAGCTGTATTCAATGGATGGCCAGTACGAGCCACCAAGACTCTGCCTCACCTTGGGAGTCTTACTGTAGCCCATTTACTTAAAATGTAGAAATTCTGGTCTGCTTAGTGAAATATTGAAATTCAGATTTTGTCCTTGTAAATGCTACGTAGTCCTGTAAATATGCATTTTGTATAGTATTACACCTAGATATCTCACAATAGATGAAACATTCAGTGTGCATGTATAGATACAATGAGAACAAAAGCAATATGCAGTCACTGCAGATTTCTAGTCACCATGCAGACAGCTTGGTGTTATTATCTAGCAATGAATATTATCAGTTAAAACCAGTCATATAGTACAAGGCTAGTGAGTGATACATGAATGTTTTAATACCTAAGACTGTTCAGAGAAACCTCATGAAGAATAATGAACAATTGCATGTATGTATGGTTGAATACTGATATTATTAGTTGTTATCTGTATGGTAACAATATCACTCTTGCGACCTTGGAAAGGGAGAAAGAAGCGACAAGATAATAATCCTAATGACATTCCTAATAACATTAATTGTAGTGGCAGTCTTACCACAAGGCTGTGGGTTGTAGCAGCATTAGGCAATATTGGTGCTTGGTCACAGAGAGTAAGTTCAATGTATACCCATGTAGAGAACTAAACTAGGGTAAACAAGTGACCACCCTTTCCATGTGGCAACCTTCAGGTCATATCATGTTTGTGCACATTTTAATACCGGTACTTGCAGGCAACATTCCACAGTATTTTTTATTAGTATATTGTGCTATGTATTGTTACTGTTGTTTTTTGTTAATTAGTTGTTTTGTTAATAATATTATATTTTTAAAGTACGCAGTTACATTTGAATAGAGATATTATGGAAGAAAATTGATTAATATCCGTCCAGTATTCATCTACCAAACTTCATATCAGCAGTGATACATTTACATTACAACCTGACAGAATTTATGGGGATGACTTTTATGCAGAAGCATGTACAATGTGAATGACCCTCCTAAAATTTAGGTACATAGTAAGTGACACCCCCTTGCATATCATGTACAAAATCAATTACCCCTCCCCTTCCCATAATTCTTTAACATAATGATTAAATATTTATATGTACAATATCGCTGCCCCCAAGGAAGTATATGAGTACAAACTTGCTGACACCCCCTACCTCCCAGAACAAAATGGGTGGAAACACACACACACACACACACCCTAAAATCATCATCACACCCCTAGCCATAAATTATGAATGAGCGGTCCCTAAGAACATTATGAATCCCCACATTATAGTTCTACTATGTCCCTGACAACAATGTACATTTGTTCATTCTATCATGTCTAAATGATCATTACATAACTTCAAGCATCAGGACAAACTGGGTGGTTTCAAACCTGTTTTTATCCAGTACAACTAGCAACTAGTATGTATATGCAATTCTCAATTCAAGACTAGTTGCAAGTCGTATTATCTTATTTAACATATGTTATTTGTTTGGGAGAGGGGTGGGGCAAAGTATGATATTTATGATATGGTCGTTGTGTATAATATGCATATTAATTATTTTATTTTACACAAATTCCGTTATGGGATTATGTACATGTGCAAATCGTTTAGTTTGTTGATTTATGGCACACTCAGCAATATTCCAGCTGTATGGCAGTCATGTGAAATGAGCAGCTTTGTAAAATATTTATAGTCACTTTTAAGTGGTCATACATACATGCTTGATACCAGAGACATCATTTTATTTATTGCCCCCCAAAATCTTAATATGTTGCAGGATATTGGTGGCAATTCCTGTTTTTTCTAAACCATTTAGTTTGTCTGACTCTCTAATACTGTTTGTTTGTTTGTTTGTTGTTTAACGCCTCACTCAGCAATATTCCAGCTATAATGTGGCGATCTGTCAATAATCAAGTCTGGACCAGACAATCCAGTGATTAACAGCATGAGTATCTGTCTACACAATCTGGATATGATGTCATGTCTACCAAGTCAGCGAGTCTGACCACCCAGTCCTGTTAGTCACCTCTTACAAGGATGGGTTGCTGAAGATCAATTCTAACCCAGATCTCACAGGTACTCACCCATACTGAATTGTACAGTTTGTAGATTTCTTAACATCCAAATCCAAATGGTATATGTTCCTGATCCACTAAGGTACTTGAGGATCAAACATAAGATGTTTTTGTATATTCATTTGTAATTAGATTTTTAAATTTCATTTTTCATTGTTTATTTGCTTGTATTTCCTTAGCTGTCAATAAATATGTTTGAATTTGAAAAGAACTCTTGCATTTTGACACCACACAAGATTTATTTTATCTAATTCATCTTTGCAGATTGTTTGAAATAAAGCATTTATAATTAGCTCAATGAAACCAGCTGTGACTGGTTAATCACCATGATGTAAAATTTCATAATCCAGATATCTTGAGGTCATGTTGTTGTAAATGACCTCATCTGCTTCATCATACATAGTTGCTGAGTTTATTATCAGTCATACGCCACACTCAGCAATATTCCAGCTATATGGCAGCGGTCTGTAAATAATGAAGTCTTGACCAGACAATCCAGTGATTAACATCATGAGCATCGATCTATGCAATTGGGATATGATGACGTGTCAACCATGTCAGCCCGAGCCTGACCACAATTCTAACAGGGATCTTCACAGGTGCTCTCAGTTTGTTTGTTGCTAGTGTGGTACTCAGCATTGTCAGCCAATGAGTTAATGATTGACCACCCATGCTACT
>NW_025766795.1:0-18751 GCF_003918875.1 Haliotis rubra | reverse complement strand
CATTATACACGAACAACACTGGTACCTTTGCGCAGCGGCGTAAATGTGCATGTTATACATCGTTAGAAGCGCACTGGAAAGGCCTTTCAAATGCGCTATAGATATTAAGAATCCAACTTTGCATAATGAATTTGTGCGGAAAACATCTTCCGCCCAAAGCGCATTGGAGACGGAAATTACGATTATATACGGACATCTAAAGTACCTTTGCGCAGCGGCGCAAATGTGCATGTTATACATCGTTAGAAGCGCACTGGAAAGGCCTTTCAAATGCGCTATAGATATTAAGAATCGAACATTGCATAATGAATTTATGCACAAAAAACATCTTCCGCCCATAGCACATGGGACACGGAAATGACCATTATACGCGAACAAGACCTTTGCACAGCGGCGCAAATGCGCTTGTTATACATCGTTAGAAGCGCACTAGAAAGACCTTTCAAATGCGCTATAGATGTTAAGAATCCAACATTGCATAATGAATTTATGCGGAAAACATCTTCCGCCGATATCACATTGGAGACGGAAATGACCAATATATACGGACATCTAAAGTACCTTTGCGCAGCGGCGTAAATGTGCATGTTATACATCGTTAGAAGCGCACTGGAAAGGCCTTTCAAATGCGCTTATAGATATTAAGAATCGAACATTGCATAATGAATTTATGCACAAAAACATCTTCCGCCGATAGCACATGGGACACGGAAATGACCATTATACGCGAACAAGACCTTTGCACAGCGGCGCAAATGCGCTTGTTATACATCGTTAGAAGCGCACTGAAAGACCTTTCAAATGCGCTATAGATGTTAAGAATCCAACATTGCATAATGAATTTATGCGGAAAACATCTTCCGCCGATATCACATTGGAGACGGAAATGACCAATATATACGGACATCTAAAGTACCTTTGCGCAGCGGCGTAAATGTGCATGTTATACATCGTTAGAAGCGCACTGGAAAGGCCTTTCAAATGCGCTTATAGATATTAAGAATCGAACATTGCATAATGAATTTATGCACAAAACATCTTCCGCCCATAGCACATGGGACACGGAAATGACCATTATACACGAACAACACTGGTACCTTTGCGCAGCGGCGTAAATGTGCATGTTATACATCGTTAGAAGCGCACTGGAAAGGCCTTTCAAATGCGCTATAGATATTAAGAATCCAACATTGCATAATGAATTTATGCGGAAAACATCTTCCGCCCATAGCACATGGGACACGGAAATTACCATTATACGCGAACAAGACCTTTGCACAGCGGCGCAAATGCGCTTGTTATACATCGTTAGAAGCGCACTGGAAAGACCTTTCAAATGCGCTTATAGATGTTAAGAATCCAACATTGCATAATGAATTTATGCGGAAAACATCTTCCGCCGATATCACATTGGAGACGGAAATGACCAATATATACGGACATCTAAAGTACCTTTGCGCAGCGGCGTAAATGTGCATGTTATACATCGTTAGAAGCGCACTGGAAAGGCCTTTCAAATGCGCTATAGATATTAAGAATCCAACATTGCATAATGAATTTATGCGGAAAACATCTTCCGCCCATAGCACATTGGAGACGGAAATTACCATTATATACGGACATCTAAAGTACCTTTGCGCAGCGGCGTAAATGTGCATGTTATACATCGTTAGAAGCGCACTGGAAAGGCCTTTCAAATGCGCTATAGATATTAAGAATCGAACATTGCATAATGAATTTATGCACAAAAAACATCTTCCGCCCATAGCACATGGGACACGGAAATGACCATTATACGCGAACAAGACCTTTGCACAGCGGCGCAAATGCGCATGTTATACATCGTTAGAAGCGCACTAGAAAGACCTTTCAAATGCGCTATAGATATTAAGAATCCAACATTGCATAATGAATTTATGCGGAAAACATCTTCCGCCGATATCACATTGGAGACGGAAATGACCAATATATACGGACATCTAAAGTACCTTTGCGCAGCGGCGTAAATGTGCATGTTATACATCGTTAGAAGCGCACTGGAAAGGCCTTTCAAATGCGCTATAGATATTAAGAATCGAACATTGCATAATGAATTTATGCACAAAAAACATCTTCCGCCCATAGCACATGGGACACGGAAATGACCATTATACGCGAACAAGACCTTTGCACAGCGGCGCAAATGCGCTTGTTATACATCGTTAGAAGCGCACTAGAAAGACCTTTCAAATGCGCTATAGATGTTAAGAATCCAACATTGCATAATGAATTTATGCGGAAAACATCTTCCGCCGATATCACATTGGAGACGGAAATGACCAATATATACGGACATCTAAAGTACCTTTGCGCAGCGGCGTAAATGTGCATGTTATACATCGTTAGAAGCGCACTGGAAAGGCCTTTCAAATGCGCTATAGATATTAAGAATCCAACATTGCATAATGAATTTGTGCGGAAAACATCTTCCGCCCATAGCACATTGGAGACGGAAATTACGATTATATACGGACATCTAAAGTACCTTTGCGCAGCGGCGCAAATGTGCATGTTATACATCGTTAGAAGCGCACTGGAAAGGCCTTTCAAATGCGCTATAGATATTAAGAATCGAACATTGCATAATGAATTTATGCACAAAAAACATCTTCCGCCCATAGCACATGGGACACGGAAATGACCATTATACGCGAACAAGACCTTTGCGCAGCGGCGCAAATGTGCATGTTATACATCGTTAGAAGCGCACTAGAAAGACCTTTCAAATGCGCTATAGATGTTAAGAATCCAACATTGCATAATGAATTTATGCGGAAAACATCTTCCGCCGATATCACATTGGAGACGGAAATGACCAATATATACGGACATCTAAAGTACCTTTGCGCAGCGGCGTAAATGTGCATGTTATACATCGTTAGAAGCGCACTGGAAAGGCCTTTCAAATGCGCTATAGATATTAAGAATCGAACATTGCATAATGAATTTATGCACAAAAAACATCTTCCGCCCATAGCACATGGGACACGGAAATGACCATTATACGCGAACAAGACCTTTGCACAGCGGCGCAAATGCGCTTGTTATACATCGTTAGAAGCGCACTAGAAAGACCTTTCAAATGCGCTATAGATGTTAAGAATCCAACATTGCATAATGAATTTATGCGGAAAACATCTTCCGCCGATATCACATTGGAGACGGAAATGACCAATATATACGAACATCTAAAGTACCTTTGCGCAGCGGCGTAAATGTGCATGTTATACATCGTTAGAAGCGCACTGGAAAGGCCTTTCAAATGCGCTATAGATATTAAGAATCGAACATTGCATAATGAATTTATGCGGAAAAACATCTTCCGCCGATAGCACATGGGACACGGAAATGACCATTATATACGAACAACAAAGTACCTTTGCGCAGCGGCGTAAATGTGCATGTTATACATCGTTAGAAGCGCACTGGAAAGGCCTTTCAAATGCGCTATAGATATTAAGAATCCAACTTTGCATAATGAATTTATGCGGAAAACATCTTCCGCCCATAGCACATTGGAGACGGAAATGACCATTATACACGAACAACACTGGTACCTTTGCGCAGCGGCGTAAATGTGCATGTTATACATCGTTAGAAGCGCACTGGAAAGGCCTTTCAAATGCGTTATAGATATTAAGAATCCAACATTGCATAATGAATTTATGCGGAAAACATCTTCCGCCCATAGCACATTGGAGACGGAAATTACGATTATATACGGACATCTAAAGTACCTTTGCGCAGCGGCGTAAATGTGCATGTTATACATCGTTAGAAGCGCACTGGAAAGGCCTTTCAAATGCGCTATAGATATTAAGAATCGAACATTGCATAATGAATTTATGCACAAAACATCTTCCGCCCATAGCACATGGGACACGGAAATGACCATTATACGCGAACAAGACCTTTGCGCAGCGGCGCAAATGCGCTTGTTATACATCGTTAGAAGCGCACTAGAAAGACCTTTCAAATGCGCTATATAGATATTAAGAATCCAACATTGCATAATGAATTTATGCGGAAAACATCTTCCGCCGATATCACATTGGAGACGGAAATGACCAATATATACGGACATCTAAAGTACCTTTGCGCAGCGGCGTAAATGTGCATGTTATACATCGTTAGAAGCGCACTGGAAAGGCCTTTCAAATGCGCTTATAGATATTAAGAATCGAACATTGCATAATGAATTTATGCACAAAACATCTTCCGCCCATAGCACATGGGACACGGAAATGACCATTATACGCGAACAAGACCTTTTGCGCAGCGGCGCAAATGCGCATGTTATACATCGTTAGAAGCGCACTAGAAAGACCTTTCAAATGCGCTATAGATGTTAAGAATCCAACATTGCATAATGAATTTATGCGGAAAACATCTTCCGCCGATATCACATTGGAGACGGAAATGACCAATATATACGGACATCTAAAGTACCTTTGCGCAGCGGCGTAAATGTGCATGTTATACATCGTTAGAAGCGCACTGGAAAGGCCTTTCAAATGCGCTATAGATATTAAGAATCGAACATTGCATAATGAATTTATGCACAAAACATCTTCCGCCGATAGCACATGGGACACGGAAATGACCATTATACACGAACAACACTGGTACCTTTGCGCAGCGGCGTAAATGTGCATGTTATACATCGTTAGAAGCGCACTGGAAAGGCCTTTCAAATGCGCTATAGATATTAAGAATCGAACATTGCATAATGAATTTATGCACAAAAAACATCTTCCGCCCATAGCACATGGGACACGGAAATGACCATTATACGCGAACAAGACCTTTGCACAGCGGCGCAAATGCGCTTGTTATACATCGTTAGAAGCGCACTAGAAAGACCTTTCAAATGCGCTATAGATGTTAAGAATCCAACATTGCATAATGAATTTATGCGGAAAACATCTTCCGCCGATATCACATTGGAGACGGAAATGACCAATATATACGGACATCTAAAGTACCTTTGCGCAGCGGCGTAAATGTGCATGTTATACATCGTTAGAAGCGCACTGGAAAGGCCTTTCAAATGCGCTTATAGATATTAAGAATCGAACATTGCATAATGAATTTATGCACAAAAAACATCTTCCGCCCATAGCACATGGGACACGGAAATGACCATTATACGCGAACAAGACCTTTGCACAGCGGCGCAAATGCGCTTGTTATACATCGTTAGAAGCGCACTAGAAAGACCTTTCAAATGCGCTATAGATGTTAAGAATCCAACATTGCATAATGAATTTATGCGGAAAACATCTTCCGCCGATATCACATTGGAGACGGAAATGACCAATATATACGGACATCTAAAGTACCTTTGCGCAGCGGCGTAAATGTGCATGTTATACATCGTTAGAAGCGCACTGGAAAGGCCTTTCAAATGCGCTTATAGATATTAAGAATCGAACATTGCATAATGAATTTATGCACAAAACATCTTCCGCCGATAGCACATGGGACACGGAAATGACCATTATATACGAACAACACTGGTACCTTTGCGCAGCGGCGTAAATGTGCATGTTATACATCGTTAGAAGCGCACTGGAAAGGCCTTTCAAATGCGCTATAGATATTAAGAATCCAACATTGCATAATGAATTTATGCACAAAACATCTTCCGCCCATAGCACATGGGACACGGAAATGACCATTATACGCGAACAAGACCTTTGCACAGCGGCGCAAATGCGCTTGTTATACATCGTTAGAAGCGCACTAGAAAGACCTTTCAAATGCGCTATAGATATTAAGAATCCAACATTGCATAATGAATTTATGCGGAAAACATCTTCCGCCGATATCACATTGGAGACGGAAATGACCAATATATACGGACATCTAAAGTACCTTTGCGCAGCGGCGTAAATGTGCATGTTATACATCGTTAGAAGCGCACTGGAAAGGCCTTTCAAATGCGCTATAGATATTAAGAATCGAACATTGCATAATGAATTTATGCGGAAAACATCTTCCGCCGATAGCACATGGGACACGGAAATGACCATTATACACGAACAACACTGGTACCTTTGCGCAGCGGCGTAAATGTGCATGTTATACATCGTTAGAAGCGCACTGGAAAGGCCTTTCAAATGCGCTATAGATATTAAGAATCGAACATTGCATAATGAATTTATGCACAAAAAACATCTTCCGCCCATAGCACATGGGACACGGAAATGACCATTATACACGAACAACACTGGTACCTTTGCGCAGCGGCGTAAATGTGCATGTTATACATCGTTAGAAGCGCACTGGAAAGGCCTTTCAAATGCGCTATAGATATTAAGAATCCAACATTGCATAATGAATTTATGCGGAAAACATCTTCCGCCCATAGCACATTGGAGACGGAAATGACCATTATACACGAACAACACTGGTACCTTTGCGCAGCGGCGTAAATGTGCATGTTATACATCGTTAGAAGCGCACTGGAAAGGCCTTCAAATGCGTTATAGATATTAAGAATCCAACATTGCATAATGAATTTATGCGGAAAACATCTTCCGCCGATAGCACATTGGAGACGGAAATTACCATTATATACGGACATCTAAAGTACCTTTGCGCAGCGGCGCAAATGTGCATGTTATACATCGTTAGAAGCGCACTGGAAAGGCCTTTCAAATGCGCTATAGATATTAAGAATCGAACATTGCATAATGAATTTATGCGGAAAAAACATCTTCCGCCCATAGCACATTGGAGACGGAAATGACCATTATACACGAACAACACTGGTACCTTTGCGCAGCGGCGTAAATGTGCATGTTATACATCGTTAGAAGCGCACTGGAAAGGCCTTTCAAATGCGCTTATAGATATTAAGAATCCAACATTGCATAATGAATTTATGCGGAAAACATCTTCCGCCGATAGCACATTGGAGACGGAAATGACCATTATACGGAACAAACTGGTACCTTTGCGCAGCGGCGTAAATGTGCATGTTATACATCGTTAGAAGCGCACTGGAAAGGCCTTTCAAATGCGCTTATAGATATTAAGAATCCAACATTGCATAATGAATTTATGCGGAAAACATCTTCCGCCCATAGCACATTGGAGACGGAAATGACCATTATATACGAACAACTAAAGTACCTTTGCGCAGCGGCGTAAATGTGCATGTTATACATCGTTAGAAGCGCACTGGAAAGGCCTTTCAAATGCGCTATAGATATTAAGAATCGAACATTGCATAATGAATTTATGCACAAAAACATCTTCCGCCCATAGCACATGGGACGGGAAATGACCATTATACACGAACAACACTGGTACCTTTGCGCAGCGGCGTAAATGTGCATGTTATACATCGTTAGAAGCGCACTGGAAAGGCCTTTCAAATGCGCTATAGATATTAAGAATCCAACATTGCATAATGAATTTATGTGGAAAACATCTTCCGCCCATAGCACATGGCACACGGAAATTATCATTATACGCGAACAAGACCTTTGCACAGCGGCGCAAATGCGCTTGTTATACATCCTTAGAAGCGCACTAGAAAGACCTTTCAAATGCGCTATAGATGTTAAGAATCCAACATTGCATAATGAATTTATGCGGAAAACATCTTCCGCCGATATCACATTGGAGACGGAAATGACCAATATATACGGACATCTAAAGTACCTTTGCGCAGCGGCGTAAATGTGCATGTTATACATCGTTAGAAGCGCACTGGAAAGGCCTTTCCAATGCGTTATAGATATTAAGAATCGAACATTGCATAATGAATTTATGCACAAAAAACATCTTCCGCCGATAGCACATGGGACACGGAAATGACCATTATACACGAACAACACTGGTACCTTTGCGCAGCGGCGTAAATGTGCATGTTATACATCGTTAGAAGCGCACTGGAAAGGCCTTTCAAATGCGCTATAGATATTAAGAATCCAACATTGCATAATGAATTTATGTGGAAAACATCTTCCGCCCATAGCACATGGGACACGGAAATTATCATTATACGCGAACAAGACCTTTGCACAGCGGCGCAAATGCGCTTGTTATACATCCTTAGAAGCGCACTAGAAAGACCTTTCAAATGCGCTATAGATGTTAAGAATCCAACATTGCATAATGAATTTATGCGGAAAACATCTTCCGCCGATATCACATTGGAGACGGAAATGACCAATATATACGGACATCTAAAGTACCTTTGCGCAGCGGCGTAAATGTGCATGTTATACATCGTTAGAAGCGCACTGGAAAGGCCTTTCAAATGCGTTATAGATATTAAGAATCGAACATTGCATAATGAATTTATGCACAAAAAACATCTTCCGCCGATAGCACATGGGACACGGAAATGACCATTATACACGAACAACACTGGTACCTTTGCGCAGCGGCGTAAATGTGCATGTTATACATCGTTAGAAGCGCACTGGAAAGGCCTTTCAAATGCGCTATAGATATTAAGAATCCAACTTTGCATAATGAATTTATGCGGAAAACATCTTCCGCCCACAGCACGTTGGAGACGGAAATGACCATTATACACGAACAACACTGGTACCTTTGCGCAGCGGCGTAAATGTGCATGTTATACATCGTTAGAAGCGCACTGGAAAGGCCTTTCAAATGCGCTATAGATATTAAGAATCCAACTTTGCATAATGAATTTGTGCGGAAAACATCTTCCGCCCAAAGCGCATTGGAGACGGAAATTACGATTATATACGGACATCTAAAGTACCTTTGCGCAGCGGCGCAAATGTGCATGTTATACATCGTTAGAAGCGCACTGGAAAGGCCTTTCAAATGCGCTATAGATATTAAGAATCGAACATTGCATAATGAATTTATGCACAAAAAACATCTTCCGCCGATAGCACATGGGACACGGAAATGACCATTATACACGAACAACACTGGTACCTTTGCGCAGCGGCGTAAATGTGCATGTTATACATCGTTAGAAGCGCACTGGAAAGGCCTTTCAAATACGTTATTGATATTAAGAATCCAACTTTGCATAATGAATTTGTGCGGAAAACATCTTCCGCCCAAAGCGCATTGGAGACGGAAATTACGATTATATACGGACATCTAAAGTACCTTTGCGCAGCGGCGCAAATGTGCATGTTATACATCGTTAGAAGCGCACTGGAAAGGCCTTTCAAATGCGCTATAGATATTAAGAATCGAACATTGCATAATGAATTTATGCACAAAAAACATCTTCCGCCCATAGCACATGGGACACGGAAATGACCATTATACACGAACAACACTGGTACCTTTGCGCAGCGGCGTAAATGTGCATGTTATACATCGTTAGAAGCGCACTGGAAAGGCCTTTCAAATGCGCTATAGATATTAAGAATCCAACATTGCATAATGAATTTATGTGGAAAACATCTTCCGCCCATAGCACATGGCACACGGAAATTATCATTATACGCGAACAAGACCTTTGCACAGCGGCGCAAATGCGCTTGTTATACATCCTTAGAAGCGCACTAGAAAGACCTTTCAAATGCGCTATAGATGTTAAGAATCCAACATTGCATAATGAATTTATGCGGAAAACATCTTCCGCCGATATCACATTGGAGACGGAAATGACCAATATATACGGACATCTAAAGTACCTTTGCGCAGCGGCGTAAATGTGCATGTTATACATCGTTAGAAGCGCACTGGAAAGGCCTTTCCAATGCGTTATAGATATTAAGAATCGAACATTGCATAATGAATTTATGCACAAAAAACATCTTCCGCCGATAGCACATGGGACACGGAAATGACCATTATACACGAACAACACTGGTACCTTTGCGCAGCGGCGTAAATGTGCATGTTATACATCGTTAGAAGCGCACTGGAAAGGCCTTTCAAATGCGCTATAGATATTAAGAATCCACCTTTGCATAATGAATTTATGCGGAAAACATCTTCCGCCCACAGCACGTTGGAGACGGAAATGACCATTATACACGAACAACACTGGTACCTTTGGGCAGCGGCGTAAATGTGCATGTTATACATCGTTAGAAGCGCACTGGAAAGGCCTTTCAAATGCGTTATTGATATTAAGAATCCAACTTTGCATAATGAATTTATGCGGAAAACATCTTCCGCCGATAGCACATGGCACACGGAAATTATCATTATACGCGAACAAGTCCTTTGCACAGCGGCGAAAATGTGCATGTTATACATCGTTAGAAGCGCACTGGAAAGGCCTTTCAAATGCGCTATAGATATTAAGAATCCAACTTTGCATAATGAATTTGTGCGGAAAACATCTTCCGCCCAAAGCGCATTGGAGACGGAAATTACGATTATATACGGACATCTAAAGTACCTTTGCGCAGCGGCGCAAATGTGCATGTTATACATCGTTAGAAGCGCACTGGAAAGGCCTTTCAAATGCGCTATAGATATTAAGAATCGAACATTGCATAATGAATTTATGCACAAAAAACATCTTCCGCCGATAGCACATGGGACACGGAAATGACCATTATACACGAACAACACTGGTACCTTTGCGCAGCGGCGTAAATGTGCATGTTATACATCGTTAGAAGCGCACTGGAAAGGCCTTTCAAATGCGCTATAGATATTAAGAATCCAACATTGCATAATGAATTTATGTGGAAAACATCTTCCGCCCATAGCACATGGCACACGGAAATTATCATTATACGCGAACAAGACCTTTGCGCAGCGGCGCAAATGTGCATGTTATACATCGTTAGAAGCGCACTGGAAAGGCCTTTCAAATGCGCTATAGATATTAAGAATCGAACATTGCATAATGAATTTATGCACAAAACATCTTCCGCCGATAGCACATGGGACACGGAAATGACCATTATACACGAACAACACTGGTACCTTTGCGCAGCGGCGTAAATGTGCATGTTATACATCGTTAGAAGCGCACTGGAAAGGCCTTTCAAATGCGCTATAGATATTAAGAATCCAACTTTGCATAATGAATTTGTGCGGAAAACATCTTCCGCCCACAGCACGTTGGAGACGGAAATGACCATTATACACGAACAACACTGGTACCTTTGCGCAGCGGCGTAAATGTGCATGTTATACATCGTTAGAAGCGCACTGGAAAGGCCTTTCAAATGCGTTATAGATATTAAGAATCGTAACATTGCATAATGAATTTATGCGGAAAACATCTTCCGCCCATAGCACATGGCACACGGAAATTATCATTATACGCGAACAAGACCTTTGCACAGCGGCGTAAATGCGCTTGTTATACATCGTTAGAAGCGCACTAGAAAGACCTTTCAAATGCGCTATAGATGTTAAGAATCCAACATTGCATAATGAATTTATGCGGAAAACATCTTCCGCCGATATCACATTGGAGACGGAAATTACCATTATATACGGACATCTAAAGTACCTTTGCGCAGCGGCGTAAATGTGCATGTTATACATCGTTAGAAGCGCACTGGAAAGGCCTTTCAAATGCGTTATAGATATTAAGAATCCAACTTTGCATAATGAATTTATGCGGAAAACATCTTCCGCCGATAGCACATTGGAGACACGGAAATGACCATTATACACGAACAACACTGGTACCTTTGCGCAGCGGCGTAAATGTGCATGTTATACATCGTTAGAAGCGCACTGGAAAGGCCTTTCAAATGCGTTATAGATATTAAGAATCCACCTTTGCATAATGAATTTATGCGGAAAACATCTTCCGCCCATAGCACATTGGAGACGGAAATGACCATTATACACGAACAACACTGGTACCTTTGCGCAGCGGCGTAAATGTGCATGTTATACATCGTTAGAAGCGCACTGGAAAGGCCTTTCAAATGCGTTATTGATATTAAGAATCCAACTTTGCATAATGAATTTATGCGGAAAACATCTTCCGCCGATAGCACATGGCACACGGAAATTATCATTATACGCGAACAAGTCCTTTGCACAGCGGCGCAAATGTGCATGTTATACATCGTTAGAAGCGCACTGGAAAGGCCTTTCAAATGCGCTATAGATATTAAGAATCCAACTTTGCATAATGAATTTGTGCGGAAAACATCTTCCGCCCAAAGCGCATTGGAGACGGAAATTACGATTATATACGGACATCTAAAGTACCTTTGCGCAGCGGCGCAAATGTGCATGTTATACATCGTTAGAAGCGCACTGGAAAGGCCTTTCAAATGCGTCATAGATATTAAAAATTCAACATTGCATAATGAATATTATAGCTGTCAAGGACCAACATCAGATATAGAAATAATTACCAAACGAAACAAGCACTGATTTTCGCTGATAGCGTCGGCACACCAGATGGGAAATGTCGCAGATGTACGTGTTATTCGTTTTAGAAACAAATTTGAAAGGGCCCATATGCATTATAGATATTATGGATCGCACAACGGATGAAGGACGAAAAAAAGCGACATGTAGGTCGTTAGACACGAATTTGCATATAGACATTATAGCTGAAAAAAGAGACCTTATATATATATATACATTGTCATATAAATGAATGATAAACATTGCGAAATACACGTACGTCTACGTATCAAATAAGTTGCACAATGGTGATTTATAGCTCGTCGGAACCACCCCAAAGAAACTTTAAGAGCTATTCGTATTAACCAGCACTCACCACGTGGAGGTTGCTCTTTTAAGAGTGCCATTTTCATTTTCCTGCACCATTCCCACAACAGCAAGTTCGAACAGCGAACCCCTTTACTACTGTTGTATAAACCTAATGCGTCAATACTGACATTAGGTTATGGAATTACAGGTTATATCCTATTACTTAGCCTATAGTTGATTATGGTTTGATCATCTTTCCCTGTTTCTGTTACCTTTCCCTTCCCCCTACCTTCCACTATCCACTTAATTTATTACCTTTTGGGCTTGATGAGTTTGCCTTTGCCTTTACTTTTGCCTTTTCCTTTCCCCCTACCTTTGGGGTTTGGGGGCTGGGGCTGGGGCGCTGTTGGAATGGACGCCGAGGCAGGTTCCTCACCGTCGTTTGATGCACTAGCTGCTTGTTTGATGACACCGGCTACAAATGCACACTCACTAGCAGCCTGTAAGGGTGTTTTTTTCACATAATATTTATCTACTGTTTTGGGCCATGTGCAAGATAGTCACTGGCCATCTTACGTTTTGCATCATCATCGGGATGCTGCCTTGCCACTTCAGTCTCCAAAGCTTTTCGAACATCCGTGGCTGTAAATGTCTTACGTTTATTTCCCTCGTTGGGTTTAAAGAAACCTCTTTCGCCCTGGAAGCGGGCCAACTCGAGGGACATGTTACCCACTTCGGTACCATTGTCCACCTTTCTGAAGAAAGGCGACTTTTCCGGCTGGACATCTTCAGGCATGTCACCACGTATATACCGGCGGTAATCCCTGAACATGTTGTACTCCTCTTTGCACAAGGTTATGCTGACCAGGAAGCTCGTGGACGTCTTGTGGTCCATGAACGAAATTTGGTACCTGCCGCCAACGGATCGTGCCTTATCAAAGTCAGCCAACTTCATACAGGATGCCACCGAAGGTCTTTGGGCATGACCAAGTTGAATTATCCCACAGGACAGGTACCGCATCACCAGGCGCTGATCGTCATCGGATTGTCGATCTGCCTTGGCCCGATCCAGGATGTCCCTCACCTCCTGTCTGGTTGCAGGATCTGTGTATCCCTTTTGAGCAACGGAAATGGATGGCGGTTGCCTGGTTTCATCTCTGAATTCTGCAACAGATTTATGGGCTTCCTCGCGTTTATATTGTTTACTTACACCTGTATATGAACAATTTGTAGCACTTGTAAACCTACGCAAATTATCGCAAACCCTGGGTGACATTTTAACATATGTTTGACAGTAGGTGAGAAAGGATTTGACTGCTGCCATGTAATTTTTAATGGCACCTGCAGAAACCCCGTTTTGCGAAAATACCATGTTGAAATGATGTATTTCATCTACGTGCTCAAATATATCAAAATTGATACAAGCCATATTACTATTTGGGAATACCTGTTTTGGATAAAATAGAAAAACTTAGAAACGCGGCGACATGTGTCCCCAGCATTGCGCCCTGCTTTTTTAAGAATATTGGTTAAATATTGCTTAAACCCTGAAAGTGTGGGTTCACTTTCAGGGAACCTATCATATAAGCCAGAGTTAGTTAGATTAGCCCTGACTGAGTTGTGTTGGTAATTATACCGAGTACCATTTCTGGTCGACCCAGTTAAACCAGTACTGGTACTCGGCATTGGATTATTATTTGAAGGAGAGGCTACAGGTGCGTCCTCTCCTTGTATTGTGTGGCCAAAGTGTTTTAGTACCCTGATGTACTCAGGGATTTGGTTTTTGTTTATTGTGAATGTGCCACAAAATGCCAATAGAGCCGACATGGACACAAGCTGAGTAGCTGTATAAGACTCGCTTTGGCGGCGATTTTGGGCATGAATGGCGTTTATAGCAGCAGTAGAACTGTTAGGATAACATTTTTTAAATGCGCAACGCCTTTGTAATATGTTTTGCACTTTTGACAAACCACTGATACATTTGTGGAAGGCATACTGGCAAAAGATTCACTGTACTATGTTTCTGGGAGCTACAGAAAAAGGCCTTGATGTCACAGTTTTGTACTTGGATATTTTAAGAACCCTATTTATGCTATGTATCAGTTTGATATATTGAGCAGCGTAGATGACTTATTAAAAACAAGCAAAAGGTAATAAAAGTAAAGTTCACTTGCCAATAGGGATCGTCAACGCCGACTGGTATTCGTCCACTAAGACACTCGGTCTGTGATGATGATATTGTGAGCATTCACTTATATTACCACGTCCCCGCCAGATAGCCAATGGAATGGTTTAGATGAAGGTCACTGTCATGTGACCAAGTCGGATGTTTTTAAGGGAGAGGAGGAAATTGTGAATTGCCCATCTCCATTCTATGCATGACGTCCATTTGGAGGGGCAAGGGCACGCCAAAAGGTGTGAATTGCCCATCCCAATGAAAACCAAGCATTCTATGCACATGGCCGAAATCAGTCGGGCGACAAGATTATAAAATCACAAAGCTGCTTATCAAAAGAAGGATATCTTCACGGTGACGAAATTAAATTTGCTGATTAGTGGTACATCTCCGGAAATTACCTGCCACGCCTCAGACTAAACAGTAAATACAGCAGAGTGATATACAGCTAATGAAGTGATAATTAGATTTACAGGAAGCTAGAGATGTGCATGTATATACAACGAATCCATGAGGACAGGTCAAACAGACGTTATAAAAACAATGATGATACGTAGATGTGATATATAGAGTGTGATATAAAGCTAATTAAGTGACAATAGAGGCGGCTTTTGTGATAAAGTATAGCTGTCATAACGCCGACGGGCCGACGGAGCATGCACGCCAGATCATAGATTTGATCCGGTATCAGCAAAATATAACTGCGCGCAGAGCCCGACTATCAGGTGTGACTCGAATGCACATTATACCTTGGCAGAACCGCATTTTCAAGGGCTTTCCGATACACTAACATTATAAATAATAACACTACAGGTATTGCTGTTATGGTTAGATTCCAAACGCTTGTACTTTTTAGTTCTGTCAAGCATGTTCATTCCTGTATTGCTCAACTATCTAATGTTGCACAACAACATATTACATATTCCCAGAATCCCCATGAATAATCTTGCAAATGCACTATATATGTAAATATTAACACCGCCGGTATAGCCGGTGTACAGATTCATCTAAATTCCGCCAATCTATATCACGTCCCATATATTTTGCAGTTCGCACATTAACACTTATATAGCTCCACCACTGAATGTGCAACATGTGCGTATTATACATTGTCTAAAACACGCCTTAATAGGCTTTCAAACGCGCTATAGAAATGTATATTCTGAGGTGATCTGTAAGAATAGTAGCCGTTATATCACGACTGCGCGTGTGTTGGCGAAAATTGCTATATCACAGAAGAATTGAACTTCAGTAAAATTACACAAAACATCACGTCGGAGTTTCAATCTGGACTGGTTACCAGGGGCAGCACAATATTCACGTTTGTATATTTGGAGAGAGCGTTTCCCAAGGTTTCCAAGAACGTATAGCATGCATAGATATGACAAAGTAAAAGGCTTGAAAAAATGCCATGGCGCAGGCGACTTCCACCGGAGGCTGGGTGGAACAAATTTCTTCCACCGGGGCCTACGTGGAAGAAAAACGCACAGCTTAAAATCACAGAAACCTTAATTGCTCGGCTATAAAGTTGCGTAAAAACAAACGGAAACATTCTCCGTGTAGCCACAGGACACAGCTTTCCAACGACGCGCGGCATGCGCGTGTAAGGCGATTTATGCAGCCCCCAAGGGAGCCGTGCTGAAATAGGTGATACAATCTGGGAGCAACGTATCAGCTGAACTAACAACACCATAAATACTGTCAAGCTTACTCAAAATATCATCCACTGATGCATGTTCACCAAGCAAAAGGACAGCTCTACCAGCTTCACCCTTTAACGACTTCCTAACGCCCTGTGCTAAGATAGAGGCTGGATAATCCCTACTATTCAACAAACACTTAACCTCAAACATCCAATTCTCAAACGAAGACTCCCCCCTTGGCATCACTACCTGAGAATACAGATATACGGGGTGGTTGAATGTATTGTGTGTTAGGTGGTAACAGAGAACTTGCCCGATGTCTGGGACTGGAAGGTTGAACCTGATATCCTGAAGTCTCTATGTACTGGATCATCTTTTGAATATCATCCTCACTAACTCCAGCCTTGCTACGTTTGATTCCCAATCCTCTTCAGTTCCGCCAGTGGCCATTGCTGAAAGGGTCAGTGATAAAAGTAGACAAATAAATACAAGTACTGAAAATCTAGAATACATCAGTCAGCAAACATCAAACTTCCACTAATAAGGATAAGAATCACATCTGGTTCCCCAAGACTGTCAGCTCTGAAAACAAAGTCAAAGTATTAACAACATGGTATCAAATTGTGTTCATAATTCAAAAATGTGCAATGCAGTTGTTAAGACAGTTAGGCATGTGATAATTTCCTATGACAATTCTCAAACTCGCACCAAACTTTCAATCTCCTATCAAAAGTCTAAGCTAAGATGGACTAGTAAAACATTTCAAAACTATTCACTGTGTAAATAGTAAAAACTCATTTTCAACTATTCCGAAACATGAAAGCAGTAATGTCACAACCCAGAACTACTTCACATATTACTTCAGTGGCATGTTAAACAAATGGCACAATAAACATTAAACACATGTGAAATTCAATGAAACATTCTATAGTGAACAGCTGAAAAAGAAACAGAATGGTCAATACATTGATCAAATGTTCAACAAAAGTCCATGTGACTAGTCACGTTCAAACGTTCAACATAAGTTCATGTGATAAAAGCATCACAAAAAGTCAACTTCCACACGCGGAAACGCGAAGCAATCCATGGATAGTAATCATGAAACAATATAGTCAGTCACAGAATAACACAAGTGAAAGTCATTCCAAAATGTCAAATAAATGTCTGTTCACAATATAGTATGTACATCGCGAACGCGAAACGCGAGTGTGCACACCTATGACGGGTAGTACTAGTACTCGACGTACTGTTAATAGTACTACTGCCGGCAACGTATCATGATGTTATCGGGCCCTACCACAAAACCTGGTCACCAGAACACTGACAGGAATACTGTATCCATCGATGAAACGATGCCCATGGCCAGTGGTTAAAGTTGTCATGATGCTGTGGCAGTCATGTAGTTATGGCGGTCATGTTGATGTTATGGCTGTCAAGTTGTTGAGAACACCAGCCCCACGTTGGGCGCCAAAATGTCGCAGGGTTTTATAACACGACCTCTGGGCTGGTGTTCAATCGCTTTATTCTGCCATTTGGGGTTGGTCAAACACGACCGTGCCATAAATGTATCTGTAATTAGGGAAATTACATGAAGGGCTGCCACTGCCAGCATGGTGTGTCCATATATCAATACAACAAGTAAAACTATTGTGACATTTTACATAAAATATTATATATCTGAAAGTAAATGGTTACTAAACCATTAAATGTATTTAACTACAGGGTTCCACCTGGTTACTAAACCATTAAATGTAATTATTTAAATACAGGGTTACACCTGACTTAATTATGAGAAATTGTTATAATATGAACAATTCAAACAAACTTGCGTACCTGTAATTAGGAAATTACATGAAGGGCTGCCACTACCAGCATGGTGTGTGCCGGGCACATGGCACATGCAGCTTTTATATCACCTGAGTGCACAGACTACAGGAAGAGCATGTGCCAGAGCCCAGGATGTACCTGCCGGCAGCCAGCTCATCTGTATGGCAAGCTGTTAGGGACAAAAATTGTAAAATGTTCCAGTGGTGCTGTGCTGTACATTGTGTGAACAATTGAACCTGTGACATTTGAATGGGCCATAAAGATTAGTTAATGTCATCTAAGTTCCATCTATAGTCACATCTGATATAATATAATTACCCCATTCATCTATGTAACTTTTTGTATTTCAATTTCTGTGTTATTATTAAATAGTATCATCACCCCTCATTTTAAAGTTCATGTTAGAACAATCTACCGACTGCAGAAGTGGTATCGGATCACTAACAGCATCCAATGCCGT
>NW_025766794.1:0-18887 GCF_003918875.1 Haliotis rubra | reverse complement strand
AATTTGATACCCTCTCCAGATTTTATGAACGTATCGTTCTTTCGTCGAAGCCTCTGCACCTGAAACAAGTTGCTTGACGACCCAAGTCAATGTTTCTGAAAATCCTTGGATTTCACTATTACGGCTTAATGACATTATTACCATATAATGGCAATAACATATTTCCTGTAATTTTCCAAATTATTGATCATGAAAGGTTTTGGGCATGTAATATTTGATCAAGATTTTACATTTGGACTATCCTATACACCCGTATTTTGGTAATGCTACGTTTAGGTTAGGTAGATTCGCTTAATTTCTGGGTGGTTTTGTAAGTAAATTCCTGTAAATTTGTAATTTATAAATTAAATATTGCATGCTTCTGGATGGCTAGAAAAAAGGAACCCGGGGAATTCATTGCATAGTGACATTTTGATGAATGTAAAAGACTAATGGTGAATATCTACACCAAAGTTTTTTACAGTAAATGCTGCCAATAAAGTCATAATACTGCACAGCAAGCTGGATTCGACAAAGTTCAGATGGAAGGCGGTACTGTATTTACAACCATTGTCAGTACCTATTCAAGCCGTAGTTTCAACAAATCTCTGTGAAGCAATTGCGCTTAAATATAACGAATCTAAAATGAAACATCTCTGCCTCCTTCCAAGCAGTACCGTATTCCTGCACTTGTCTTGGGTGCTCTAACCCCTCGGTCTATAAACATGGTGATCCCCTTTGTTGAAATAACTCCTTTAGAATGGCTGGTATGCGTCATCACCTTGGTCACTGGATCATTGCAGCCGATATGGGTTTGTTCATCATGTTTACTGCAGGTAAATGGATGATTAGACTAATATCTATCAACTTCGAATCTGTTTTTTGCCTCTGTGGAAACGCTTTAATTCTCAGTAGAAGAAGCTTGTCAGCAATATGTATTTTGCCGAGGCTGGGATGTACTCGTCACACTGGACTTCAGAGATTTTATGTCACACATACCCCGACATCGCATGTCTGGGGTCTGACTAGGACTTGATTGAGCATACAGACTGCCTCTTTACAGCTGAGATATTGGCCGCAGTATGATACCAAAGCATCAAACCGTACTACCAATAAATAGTGTTACCATGGTTACCAAGTAAATACTCGAAATCGCTCTAGCTCTCCGCGCCGTGACCGTAATTGTTCATGGCATTACTTTCTGCAACAGCTGCGGCTACGCGAGCGCTCTTGGTTTCTGCTCTTTTCAGTATACTCAGTGAGGCCATCTTGAAGATCCTTGGCAAGGGGCCGCTATATATATTTCACATCAGGTTGGACCTGTAAGTTCATCAGTTTTGTGATGTTTTATCTGTGACAGCAATTCCTGACTGGGTATAGTGTCTTTTAATTAGTACATGACAATGTATGATACGCCTTTTGGCTCTGTGCGGCATGGGTATGTACATATGTGCTTGGTGTTGCTAGGGTTTGACTTCCCAGACCGCCATCAGTGTTATAGGAGGCTCCTTTGACCCCTGACTCACAGCTTCTACTTTACATCATCGTGACTGGCCCTTTCAGACTGCCTAGGTACACAAACTTCTTTAGAAGCAACACATGGCCCCACATACACGCCACATGTGGTTCATTATTATACATCACACACGGCTCCACATACATCATCGCACACGCGGGCTCTACAAACATCACAAACATGGCTCCAATATATCAAACACATAGACTCCATGTACATCACACACGCGGACTCCACATACATCACACACGCGGCTCCACATACATCACACACACATGGCTCCACATACATCACACACACCGGACTCCACATACATCAAGCACACATGGCTCCACATACATCACACACGCACTTCCACATACATCACACACGGGCTCCACATACATCACACACATGGCTCCACATACATCACACACTTGGCTCCACATACATTATATCACGCACACATGGCTCCACATACATCACACATATGCTCCACATACATCACACATGTAAATTCCACATACACATACATCACACACATGGCTCCACATACATCACACTACATGGTCTATACATCACACACGGCTCCACATACATCACACACATGGCTCCACATACATCACACACATGGCTCCACATACATCACACATGTGGCTCCACATACATCACACACATGCTACCATGGCCACATGGCTCCATACATACATCACACATGTGGTCTCCACATACACACATGTGGCTCCACATACATCATACATCGTACACACACTCCCGCTATACACCACAATACATCTACACATACATGGCTCCCATAATGGCTCCACATACATCACACATGTGACTCCACATACATCACACATGTGGCTCCACATACATCACACACATGGCTCCACATACATCACACACATGGCCCCACATACATCACACACATGGCTCCACATACATCACATACACATGGCTCCACATATACATCACACACGGCCCCCACATACATCACACACACATGGCTCCACATACATCACACACATGTGGCTCCACATACATCACACAAGTGGCTCCACATACATCACACATACTGGTTCCACATACATCACACACATGGCTCCACATACATCACAATACAGGGTCTCCACATATTACATCACACATGTGGCTCCACATTACATCACACAGACATGGCTCCCACATACATCACAATACATGGCTCCACATACATCACACACATAATACTACACATTTCATTACACATCACACATGTGGTTCCACATACATCACACACATGGCCCCACATACATCACACACATGGCTCCACATACATCACACACATGGCTCCATTATTACATCACACAACATGTGGCTCCACATTACATTGCACCATGACTCCACATACATCACAATACACATGGCTCCACACATACATCACAATACAGGGCTCCACATACATCACGTGGCTCCACATACATCACAATAATTTGACTCCACATACATCACACACACGGTCACATAATCGGGCTACTACGTAAGGCTCCACATACATCACATGTGGCTCCACATACATCACACATGTGGCTCCACATACATCACACACATGGTATACATCACACATGGGCTCCACATACATCACACATGTGGCTCCACATACATCACACACATGGCTCCACATACATCACACATGTGACTCCACATACATCACATACATCACACACATGGCTCCACATACATCACACACATGGCTCCATGTACATCACTCACATGGCTCCACATACATCACACACGTAGCTCCAAATACATCACACAACAAGGACTGGTCTGCTCGGAGTCAGTATAATGTGTCTGAGTGGGGTATTCATGCTTCACTGCGGCATGGTATCTCAGTGGGCTAGCACTATAAAACCAGCTTCAGTCTGGGCTAGTACAAGCAGCTGCACATACAACGCATGCACGTCATCATATGAGCGAAATATTCTCAAGCACGACGTAAAACCTAATTTCACCTCACCTCACTTCAGTTGTAATGTCAAAAATATGCAGAAGTTCTGCTAGAATTTGTTTAATTGTGGTGCACGCTAAATGATCGGTGTATTATCAGCTGTTTGTTCCTCTCCTCAGGTTATTTAAGATCAAGAGACGCTACAGAGATGTGCTGGGCACACTGTTTGTGCTGTTCTCACGACTGACCAGGTCAGGCTACTTTCATGTTGTTGAAATACTTATGTAGTTATCAGGCCTACCAAAGAAAACTTTGCCAGTGTGCAGAAACGCGCACATTAATCATTGAAACAGCAACATAAACATAATACCTTGCTACTGAAACAGTAAAAACGGTGACTTTAAATCGCTAAAACTGGATAAAAAAACGAAAAGCCTGCAACTTCGATTTTGCGCATGCACACATGGAAGAGGAAGTCTCGACCGCATGTCGACATTTTCCAGCTTGGACAAACGTTACATTCCTTTTAAAGTATTTCTGTTGTGTTATTTGGCATTTATCATTATGATGCTTATGTGCACACTTGTTTAGTTTACTTTCAATTCGTATGAAATGATTGACAGCAATTATTTGACATATTTAATACTTTTTTCACGGAGGCAATTCAATTTACTGCCGTCGAAATTGAAAGAAGCGCTGATCGTATGCGCGCATGCTCAGTAGAAGCCAAAGTTCGCTGATATGAAAATGCTGCAGTTTCTTAGTCTTCATACGCTTTTACTGTTTCAGTTTCTTGTAGCATTGTGTTTATGATGCCATTTCCACAATTCATGTGGGATTTTCTTCGTTTTTCTGCTCAGTGGGAAAGTTTTCTTTGGTAGGCGTGGTTATGATGAGACTTTTCCTATGATTATTGATAAAATGTAATATCACTGTCAAATGTGGACTGGTAATATAAACGTATGTTCATTGTTAATCCCCACATGGGTACAATGTGTGAAGCCCATTTCTGGTGTCCCCTGCCGTGATGTTGCTGGAATATTGCTAAAAGCGGCGTAAAACCAAACTCAGTCAGTTAGTCATTGTTATATTGTTGTTGAAACCACATTTAGATGTATGACATTGGCTTATAAATACTCTAGAACGGACAGACCAGTGCATTAGAGATGATCAGAGCTGGCAACAATGAGCTGTTGCTGGCTATTTATTAAGCAGTATCCTAGATGTGTGGGTACATGTCATTATATCCCAATTGCCTTCTTAATTTTGTTCATGGGTTCGATCCCTGGCAGGACCATACCAAAAGACGTTAAAATATGGTACTTGTTGGTCCCTGCCTGGCTCTCGGCATTAATGGGTACAGCAAGGACTGGTCGGCTCGGAGTCAGTATAATGTGTCTGAGTGGGGTATTCATGCTTCACTGCGGCATGGTATGTCAGTGGGCTAGCACTATAAAACCAGCTTCAGTCTGGGCTAGTACAAGCAGCCATACATTCACACGCATGTACGTTGTCATCTGAGCGAAATATTCTCAAGTACGATGTATAACCCATTTCAATTCACCTTCATTTTGTTGTTCTGGTTACCTGTGAGGATTCTAGGTTATAAGGGACAACTAAAAGGATCTGAGGGTCAGGCCTGCTGATCATCGGCCCGTTTCACAAAGCTCTCGTAAGCCTAAGATCTCGTTACTTTTCTCGTAGCATTCGTGCCTCCTATACTGTAACATAGGAGGTACAAATACTATGAGAAAAGTTACGAGATCTTAGGCTTACGAGAGCTTTGTGAAACGGGGTCCTGGTTGAATGGCTATCATGATGTCCCAATCATTTGGATCGATGCTCATTATGTCAATCACTGCTCTAGACTCAGTTATTTACAAACCACTGTTATGTAGTGGGAAAATGCTGAGTTTAGCCTTAAACAGCATCCAACCAATGAAAGGTTCCTGTCATTATGTCTGTAGAGCATTGTAGAGATACATGAATGTTGCTGTTACAGTTTGGCCGTGGTGATCATCATGGTCTATTATTTCTTCGCTGTCATTGGAATGGAAATGTTTCTCAATGTCGACCTGAGGAACTGTTGCAAGTAAGTTGGCTGTTGTTCCATCAATCTCGCCTGGTGTTTTGTGTTTTATCTTCATCAGAATGCACAGCTGTTCCTGTGGTAGTCTTGTGTGTTGATATGCAGAGTTATTTCCCTTGGCATCCTTGATCCCACACTGCCAGATCTAAACTGAAAATCACAATGATTACAGAATCAGATTCACTTCAGTTATTTGTTTGATCTTGCTCAGATGCACATCAAAGCGCTTTCTTCCTCTAACCACCATCACCCACCTAATGGCTGAAACTTCATCACTGATCATCGGTAGACATATTGTCCTAATCGAACTAGGATTTTTTTTATTTTCTGCAGCAGGAATTAAATGTGGCTGGGGACTTTCAATGTTAACTCTTAAGAAACAGATGGTCTGCACAATAAGTTTGTTAATGTTTGTATTATAATTCACTTGTTGGCATGGTAACAAGAGCAACACAATAAAACCCCAACAGTTGTCTGGTCAGCCAGTTATATGTCATGCAATGTCTTCTGGAGCACTGACTGGTGTTCTCCCCACTCACCTCATGTTGGTTGTTCCAGGAACTCCAGTATGGCCGACACTACCGCTTTGACACCAAGAACCAGCAGGGCTACTACTTAAACAACTTTGACAACATTCTCAGATCTGGAGGTGAGACAACTGCCTGAATAGTACCTGTAGACATTGGCCTGACTCCTGCGTGACCTAACAACACCCAGTTACCCTATGGATGCAGGAGATGACTGGATCGGGAGGTCAGAACCCCATCGGGTTCTGTTGAATCTACGTGAAGATTTGCCTTAATTATTTATCTTGCAAAAATTGTATCTTCAAAGCTGCAAATCCATGGTTTTTTATGGTTTTTGTTGCATGTGTGCAGTGATATAACTAAAATTCTGTTCAAGAGGCACTTTTCAACTCCCTGTTTAGTTGATAGAGACAAATTGTATCAAGTACTGCAAGGAGCATTTGATAATGGCTTTAATTTGTTGCATTTTGAATTGAAACGTGTATCTCATATTTGCCGCATGTCAAAGAATTTGTTTCAATTATCTTTCAGTGACCTTGTTTGAACTGACAGTTGTTAATAACTGGTTCATTATAATGGTGAGTTTATTATAATGGTGAGTTTATTATAATGTGAGTTTATTATAATGGTGAGTTATTTTTCCTTATCCTGACTCATGCTCTTTTGCTTGTCTCCTTCCTCTTGCGAACATAGTGGAACACTTGTATCTCCCCTAATTGAAGTTCCTTCAATGTAAAATCACTAATTAGTACACCACGAAGTTACCTCCCTTCCACAAGCGCTGAACGAGGGCCACCTCTACCCATGTGCCTCACTCTTCCTTCTTCACTTCAGTGAGCTGGACGAGAGCTCTGTGTCTCCGACACACTATATCCTTTGATTATATTTAGTTAGTTACCCCGTGATAGAGATCTATAGAGGTTTAGCTAGTATCTTTCAACAATTATATATTGATATTTAGTCGCGTTTCTACTGTTTATGCACGGGACCGTGCTGTTGCAGTGGATTACGTTGATAAAAATTCTGTACTGTTGCACATTACGCTTTTATTCTGCTGCTGATCCGCGATTTAATATGCCCTAGCTGTACTGCGCCATGTTTCATGTGATTCACGCTGCAGTTGCGATACTAATTTATCCAATTCTACCTTTAATAAATAATTACTTTTGCGCTTGAGACGCCGCGAGCAGATAGGTCACGTGCGATGCAGAGTCTAGCATGACTGATACACCTGAACCCCTCGCCAGTCTACTGCTGTTGGTCGACCCCCTCCCGCCTGGGTTTCCGCTAGAATGGTGGAGAGAGGCGGGCGTAGTCCGCCCGCCTCAAGAAGCGTCCTGCTTCCCCAGACATCCCTTCCGCCGCACTGAGGGTATATTCAACGAAGTCTACTAGAACTTTCTCAGCCGATTGTTCTCATCGCAGATTTGGGCCTGTATGATGATCAGCCGATCATCATTCCTGATGTACATCAAAGAATGACTGATGTCGGCAACAGTGATGTCAGCGCAGATCAACATTCGATGATCTTCCTGAGGGTCCCGCCGCTACCAACACTCAACGCGCAGACTTCGCAGCACCCCCAGGGCAGCGCCGACCTCTGAGGGGAATTCAACGAAGTCTACTAGGACTTTCTCAACCGAGATTGTTCCAGCCGCTGAACTTGGCCTCTACGATGATCAGCCGATCATCATCCTCGACGTATGAGACAAGTAGCCACCGGGTGATAGCTAAGCAATGACATCAGCAGAGATCGCCATGCAGCCTGATGTCTCTACACTGATGTCAGACGACTTACCTGAGGGGCCCCACCACTAACAAGCGCAGAGATGGCACCCGACTACTTCGTCCGCAGACCATCCCAGACGAAGCTACTACGGCAAATCATGGTCGTGATGGAGGGTCACTACAGACTGGAGAAGCAGCCAGCCCAGAGTACTGAGCCTTCGCTAAGGCTCCAACTTAGACAACACTCTAGAGGCACCTCCAGTCAACGTAGCAGCCAAGACGATGCAGCCTTCTGCGAAGGAAGTCGCAGACCACCTTGACGAAGGACCCAGATGTACAGCCTTTCGCTGGCCCTCGCTGGCGGATAGATCATCACATTCCTCGGGCTTCATCCTTAGATGCAGACTCAGCCACCAGACCTCACGGAAGCCTTCGCTCTCAAATCGCCGCTCCCCAGCACCAACGCAGAGGAAGCTTCGCTGGCATATGCTCTGGCGCTCGTGAAGCGGCGCTCAGCCTAAGGCATTCGCTAAGGCACCTCGAAGGACACCCGAATATAGATCGCCATTTAACAGAGTCAAGGGACTACTCAAGAGCTTCGAAGCTGTCAATAGTCTCCGATCTCCTCTCTGCATACATCACCACATCGTATCGCCTCACAGGTTACCACACAAAGTCTGCACACAAGTCTACATCACCTTCTTAGAGTGGCAGTACGGCGCAGACATACCTGATGAAGGAAGACGACGCCAGATGCTATCACTTCTACCTCCGATCGACCCATTGCTCGCGGTAGCACAGAATCTAGACATAGCATCCCATAAAAGCCACAAAGTTCAGACACCATAATTGCCGAACTTTCACGCTTAGAAGTTTTCCACCACAACATGGACCCCTTCTTCAAGGCTTAAGACATCGATGAAAACTACAAGTTGATCATCGATATCAACAATAAGAACTACAATCAGAATTGGTTCAGTTGAATCCATGACGAGAGACGTATGTTCGTTGGCCTAAAATAGATCTAGAACGATCATTGAGACACTTATCACCAGATTTCACCTGACTTCTGAAAATGATAAGATGATCCACTCGGCCCTACTTATGCAGAACCAGCAAGTCCCAGGCAGCCTCCTTGGCGAAGGAGCTAGAGCCTCACCAGCTACAAGGGACGTCAAGGAGGAGGAGTAGCGCTTCACGACCCCACATCCTGTTAAACACAGAGGCCATTCGCTGGCAAGCCTTATATATATATATATATATATATATATATATATATATATATATATAACACCAGCATTAGGGGAGACCAAATGTATTTAAAAACCAGCATTAGGGAGACCACAAACTTAGGGGCTTACCAAAGTCCGGGTCTCCCTAATTTTCAAGCAATCATCCATTATGCAACACAGAACTGCTTTAATATTTTTGAGGGTTATATTCTTTATATCATCATTGTCTTTAATATTATCAACCTAAAACTACTTATTTAAGTGACTTTAAAAGGCTACATATAGATGAGAAGCGACAGTCGTATATATATACATGTATGTAAAAATACACCTTTAGGGAGACCGACCCAAAAAGGCTCATAAGAGCACTATTTGGATATATATGTTTAAATCTGAACCAGATAATTATACTTAGTGTTCTTATTTCTAAGTTTTGTCAGCAAAACATAACTGTATGTTATTATTTGATGAAAACGAAAAATTCGGACCGTGGAAAGCGGGCGGGTCGGTTGCACTTCGAGCTCAGTCGAGAGATCGACCTTCCTGCGCCACATTACTTGCCTTTTCAATACCTTTTTCATTGAAAAAGATTAAACCCGGGACGCATTGTTGTCGCTCGTGTTTCAAAATAAGATGCAATCACAAAATAGTGTACAATTTGGGTTATTTCTTCTTAATATTTCAAATACCGCTTGTCGCGGTATGCTTCGCTTCGACTTTTCACAATGACCGAATGGCCATTTATATGCTGCTGCCGACGTGTTCCTTTGGCGCTTTGTCGACCTTGCGTTTCAAGAATTTTCCAAGGTAGGTGTTATCTGAATGTTCCTGCAGTTATATACTATGAGGATTTGTGTATTGTGACAAATGAAAGATAATCAGCGCTTCATCAACTCTCGGACACTTCTGCAGTTCACCGCGGCAGCTTAGGTTACAGTTTTCGTTCACTGAGGCAGTGCAAGGCACTGTATTTTGTTGGTTACATGTAAAATCTGTTTCATTAAAAATGATGAATGAAATTGTAAGCTGATTGTATTTAGTACAGATTTAATACCCATATGAATAGCTATTTCTGTCAAAATTTGGAAAGCAATATGATTTTCGATCTCGAACATAAAGGTCATGGAGGATAATTTTCATAAATTTAGTTTTGGTCGAATTGCTTTCAATACTTATCAACCAGCTGGGAAATGATCTCAGCTTACATACATACATAATTTCCATTCAGTTTTCCGATGATTATTAAGAAAACTGCATCTATTTAAAACAACATATATTAGACATACCAATCGGGTTTAACATGGTTGTGTATGGGATAGGTTATAATTAAGTTGGTTCTTAATCAGGTGCTATTAGATAGCTAATCAACAGAAAGATGAAAGAAAATTATGTATATACTGGCTAGCGACAAGTTATCGCCACAAGTAACAGTTATCGCCAATACATCTGTATCACATATGTGTGCAATTCGGTATTTTTCCAACGGTATTTGACAACAATACAGGACAACAAAAGAAAATTCTTCATGGCAAGTAGCATAAGAGAAAATCTTAAATGATAATGTTATGAACCCTATAACAAATTTTTGACTTCATCCCATGACCTATAAAATAGCAAATTCAATTCCACAAGTCATTAATTGTTTCATTCCGTATCAATCTACTGTGAAAGGAACACTCAAATAGTCACACAATCAATTATTCAGGGTTACTGTATGATATAAATATATATTATTTCACGAATGGCATGAGAAATTCAGAATGGTGATAACTGTTACAGTTAGTTGTGAGAAAAATCTATTTATACTTCCATGTTTCACTCCGCCCGCTATATAAAACATGATCGGGCGACAGTAAACGGGCAGGACACATCGGTGAATAGCTAATTAAATATCATGATTAATTTTGTTTCATTAATTCAATGAACGTAATTGAATAAATTTGGAAATACGGGCTAAAATATGGAGATAACTGTTCAGCTAGCCAGTACATGTAGCTGAAGATGATTTCCAAGATGTTTGCAAAAATATAAATATACAACGCCAAGACCCGTGTCTCATTCCCCACATGGGTACAATATGTTTAACACATTTCTTGTGTCCCCTGCCGTGGTATTGCTGTAACATTGCTCAAAGCGGATTGTAAAACTATACTCACTCAATCACTATTATTGAGACTGATCCATCTAAGCTTAAAAGCTCAAACTAAGCTTATTTACAATGTGACTCTAGCCATGTTCACATGGATGCGAATTGACATTGTTGATGCAGAAAACCCTGCACATAATGCACAAGTTGCTAACATCGAGGCCAGTCTGAACCACCTCCCTTCCTTAGTGATGTAAATATTACTAAATGGGAAAAATTTACATGTACTTTTATCATATAAAATTCTACCACCAAATTCATGTTTAAATATGAGCTTATTAAACTGTATACAGTGTATCCATAATGTTTAAACAAGGACCCTGAACCCCAAAAAAGCATCAACCAAAGTTTGGACTCTTAATTGGCATAATCTAATGTGCTTGAAATACCATCAATTGATAACAGTAAAACCCAATGTGTCTCCAACCAATCAGACTTTAAATATCCTGCCACATCATTATGCATAAAAGTATGCTACATCTTCAGAAAAAGAACATAGATTGTGTTTGTTTTTCATCTTTGAACAGTGCAACTACAACCTTGAATGTAGTGGTAGTAAAAAAATTGAAATAATCAATGATTGGTCGGAATTACTAAAATGACCAAGCAATCAATCGTGGTTTTCTCATAATCGAAAGTGAGTGAGTTTAGTTTTATGCCACACTCGGCAATATTTAAGCTATATAGCAGCGGTTTGTAAATAATTGAGTCTGGACCAGACAATCCAGTGATCAACTGCATGAGCATTGATGTTGACCATCAACGGCATTGGGAAATGATTCCGTGTCAACCACTTAGTTTCCTGTGAGTCGCTTATAATGCGAAGCCACAATGAGTTCAGCGATTTTCTCGGCCGGGCTACATGTAGGTTAGACTATTAATTAAATGAGAATCGCTTTGCTCACTGAGAGCTTGCAGTTTATGTAAAACAAAATGAAGAGATAGAGACATGTGACAGCTGTGACTGTTAGGGAGACCAGACAGTACATACAGTTGTAAAACCACCATTTAAGACCAGACAGTGCATACAGTTGTAAACCAACATTAGGACACCAGACAGTATATATAGTTGTAAACCAGCATTATGGAGACCATACAGTATATATAGTTGTAAACCAGCATTAGGAGACCAGACATTATTTATGGTTGTAATCCATTACTAGGGAGACCAGATATATAAGGGTTATTGTAAACCACTCATTAGAGAATTCAGAAAAAGTATATATAGTTGTAAAAACCAAGATTAGGGAGACTTTCAGACAGTATATATAGTTAAAACCACCATTTGTAAGACCAGACGGTATATACAGTTGTAAAACCAGCACCAGGGAGACCAGGACATTTATGCTTGTAAACCAGCATTAGGGAGACCAGACAGTATATACAGTTGTAAACCACTATTAGGAGACCAGGATAAGGCTATATAGTTGTAAACCAATATTAGGGAGACCAGACAGTATATATAGCTGTAAACCACTATTAGGGAGACTCAGACGGTATATATAGTCATAGACCAGCATTAGGGAGACCAGACAGCATATTCCTAGTTGTAAAACCAATATTAGGGAGACTCAGCACAGTGGTATGCAGTTGTAAAACCAATATTAGGAGACCAGACAGGCATATACAGTTGTAAACTAATTATTTGGAGACCAGACGGTATATATAGTTGTAAGCCAATATTTGGGAGACTAGACAGTATATACAGTTGTAAACCACTATTTGGGAGACCAGACATATAGTTGTAAGCCAATATTAGGAGACCAGACAGCATATATTAAACCAATATTAGGGACATTCAGACAGTACATACAGTAGTAAACCATTTTTATGGGAGACCAGACAGCATATAAGGCTATTGTAAACCAATATTAGGACACCAGACAGCATATACAGTTGTAAACCAGCATTAGGATACTCATAGACAGTATATTCAGTTGTAAAACCAGCATTACGGAGACCAGACAGTAGATACAGTTATTGTAAACCAATATTAGGAAGCACCGTGAGTATATATAGTTGTAAACCAGCATTAGGGAGACCAGACAGCATATGTAGTTGTAAACCAGCGTTAGGTGAGAGCAGACAGTATATACAGTTGTAAACCAGTATTAGAAGACCTCACAGACAGCACATAATGGTTGTAAACCACTATTTGCTAATTCAAACAGTGTATATGCCAGCCAAACCCTGAATATTAAGGAGATTCAGACAGTATTAAGGCTAGAAGCCAGTAAACCACTCATTAGGGAGACTCAGACAGTATGTATAGTTGTAAACCAATATTAGGGGAGACCAGACAGTATATATAGTTGTAAACCACTCATTTGGGGAGAATCAGACTGCGCATGCATACAGCCAAACTACCATTATGGCGAGACCGCGACAGCATATATACAGTTGTCAAACCAATATTAGGGAGACCAGAAAGTATATACAGTTGTAAACCACGCGGTAGGGAGATTCAGACAGTATATACAGTTGTAAAACCAATATTAGGGAGACTGTGACAGTATGGCCAGTTGTCATTTGGCACTAGGAGACCACACGGTATATATGGTTGTACACCGGCCATGGAGGGAGACCACACAGTAAATACAGTTGTAAAACCGCATTAGGGAGACCAGACGGTACGCATAGTTATAAACCAAGCCATTTGGAAGACCACGACAGTACATAGGTTGTAAACCAGCAACAGGGGAGACCCGTGACAGTATTTATAGTTGTAAACCACGATTAGCCAGACCAGACAGTATATACGGTTGTAAACCACTAATAGGGAGACCACAGACAGTATATGCTAGCTGTAATCCAATAATAGGGGAGACCAGACAGTACCCGCCGTTGTAAACCAATATTAATGGGACGGCACGTACGCTATATGTACACCAATAGGGAGACCAGACAGTATATACAGCCAAAAGCACCAGCATTACACCGACAGTATACATGCTGTAAACCAGCAATGAGGGAGACCAGACATTATTTATACAGTTGTAATCCACCATTAGGGAGACCAGACAGCATATGAAGTTATGTAAGCCAATAATAGGGCGGACCAGACAGTATAATATAGCTGTAAACCAATATTATCGAGACCAGACAGTATATATAGTTGTAAACCACCATCAGGGCGACCAGGCGGTATATACAGCTGTAAACCAGCATTTAGAGACCAGACAGTATATATAGTTGTAAACCAGCATTAGGGGATACCAGACAGCATATACAGTTGTAAAACCAATATTAGGGAGACCAGACCCGTATATACAGCCGTAAAACCAGCATTGATAAGACCAGACGGTACATATGGCTATATATGTAATATTAAGGAGACCAGACAGTATATTCAGTTGTAAACCAATATTAGGGAGACCAGACAGTATATGCAGTTGTAAACCAATATTAGGGAGACCAGACGAAGTATATACAGTTGTAATCCAGCATTACGAGGAGACCAGACAGTATAGATAGTTGTAAACCAATATTAGGAGACCAGACAGTATATATGGTTGTAAACCAGCATTAGGGAGACCAGACAGTATATATAGTTGTAAGCCAGCATTAGGGAGACCAGACGGTATATATGGTTGTAAACCAGCATTAGGGAGACCAGACGAAAGTATATATAGTTGTAAAATAGCATTAGGGAGACCTGACAGTATATGATTGCAAACCAATATTAGGGAGACCAGACAGTATATACAGTTGTAAGCCAGCATTAGGGAGACCAGACAGTAAATGTAGTTGTAAGCCATGATTAGGGAGACCAGACAGTATATATAGTTGTAAACCAGCATTAGGGAGACCAGACAGTATATACAGCTGTAAACCAGCGATAGGGAGACCCAGACAGTATATACAGTTGTAATCCAATATTAGGGATGACCAGCACAGTATATACAGTTGTAGTACCAGCTTTGGCTGGAGACCAGACAGTATATACAGTTGTAAACCAGCATTAGGGAGACCAGACAGTATATACAGTTGTAAACCAATATTAGGGAGACCAGACAGTGCATATTCAGTTGTAAACCAATATTAGGGAGACTCAGACAGTATATACAGTTGTAAAACCAGCGTTAGATATATCAGACAGTATATACTTAGTTGTAAACCAATATTAGGGAGACCAGACCCAGTATATACATAGTTGTAAAAGCCAATATTAGGGAGACCAGACAGTATAATACAGTTGTAAACCAGCATTATGGGAGACTGTGACAGTATATACAGTTATGTAAATCCAAAGCATTAGGGAGATCAGACAGTATATATAGTTGTATATAAACCACTAATAGGGAGCCATCCAGACAGTATATATAGTTGTAAACCAATATTTAGTTAGACCAGACAGTAAATGTAGTTGTAAGAAGCCACTATTTGGGGAGACCAGACAGTATATACAGTTGTAAACCAGCGTTAGGGGAGACTCAGACAGTATATACAGTTGTGAAACCAATATTAGGGGAGAGACCAGACAGTACATATTCAGTTGTAAACCAATATTAGGGAGACCAGACAGTATATACAGTTGTAAAACCAGCATTAGGGAGACCAGACAGTATGATACAGTTGTAAACCAATATTAAGGAGACCAGACAGTATATACAGTTGTAAACCAATATTAGGGAGACCAGACAGTATATACAGTTGTAAACCAGCATTAGGGAGACCAGACCCAGTATATACAGTTGTAAACCAATATTAGGGAGACCAGGACAGTATATACAGTTGTAAACCACTATTAAGGAGACCAGACAGTATATACACAGTTGTAGAACCAATATTAAGGAGACCAGAACAGTAAATGTAGTTGTAAACCAGCATTAGGGAGACCAGACAGTATATACAGTTGTAATCAGTTATTAGGGAGACCAGACGAGTATCTACAGTTGTAAAACCACTATTATGGAGACCAGACGATGGTATATACAGTTGTAAACCAATAATAGGGAGACCAGACAGCATATACAGTTGTAAACCAGCATTAAGGGAGACCAGACCCGGTATATACAGGACATGAAACCAGCATTATGGAGACCAGACAGTATATACAGTTTTAAAACCAATATTAGGGAATCTAATAGCAGTATACACGGTTGTAATCCACTGTTAGAGCATTCAGACAGTATATATGTAGTTGTAAACCAATATTAGGGGAGACCAGACAGTATATACGGTTGTAAACCAAAGTATTAGGGAGACCAACCAGACAGTATATACAGTTGTAAACCACCCATTTGGGAGACCAGACAAATATATATAGTTATGAAACCAGCATTAGGGAGACCAGACAGTATATAGCAGTTGTAAACCAGCATTAGGGGAGATCCAGACAGTATATACAGCGTAGTAAACCACTCATTTGGGAGACCAGACGGTATATACATATTGTAAAAGTCCAGCTCATTAGGGAGACCAGACAGTATATATATTGTAAACCAATATTAGGGAGACCAGACAGTATGTAGTTGTAAACCAATATTAGGGAGACCAGACAGTATATACAGTTGTAAACCAGCATTAGGAGACTCAGACAGTATATATAGTTGTAAACCAATATTAGGGAGACCAGACCCAGTATATATAAGTTGTAAACCAGCCCTTAGAGGAGACCAGACAGTATATACAGAAGTTGTAAACCACTATAAGGGAGACCTGACAGTATATATAGTTGTAAACCAGCATTAGGGAGACCAGACAGTATATATATAGTTGTAAACCAGCATTAGGAGACCAGACAGTATATATAGTTGTAAACCAATATTAGTTAGACCAGACAGTAAATGTAGTTGTAAACCAGCATTAGGGAGACCAGACAGTATATATAGTTGTAAAACCAATATTAAGGAGACCAGACAGTATATCTAGTTGTAAACCAATATTATGGAGACCAGACAGTATATACAGTTGTAAAACCAATATTAGGAGACCAGACAGCATATACAGTTGCTAAAACCAGCATTAGGGAGACCAGATGCATATACAGTTGTAAACCAGCATTATGGAGACCAGACAGAGTATATACAGTTTTAAACCAATATTAAGGAGACCAGACAGTATATACAGTTGTAATCCCACTATTAGGAGACCATGACAGTATATGTAGTTGTAAGACAAATATTGGGGAGACCAGACAGCATATACAGTTGTAAACCAATATTAAAAGGAGACCAGACAGTATATACAGTTATAAACCACCATTTGGAAGACCAGACAATACATATAGTTGTAAACCAGCATTAGGGAGACCAGACGAGTATTTATAGTTGTAAACCAGCATTAGGGAGACCAGACAGAAGTACATACAGTTGTAAACCACCTATTAGGGAGACCAGACAGCATATATAGTTGTAAACCAGCTCTTAGGAGACCAGACAGTATATATAGTTGGGTTGTAAGCCACTATTAGGGAGACCAGACCCGGTATATATAGTTGTAAACCACTGGTCATTGAGACCAGACAGGCTATACAGTTAAAATCCAGCATTAGGGAGACCAGACAGCATATACAGTTGTAAACCAGCATTAGGAAGACCAGACAGTATATGCAGTTGTAAACCAATATTAGAGAGACCAGACAGTATACAGTTGTAATCCAGCATTACGGAGGCCAGACAGTATAGATAGTTGTAAACCAATATTAGGAAGACCAGATATAAGAGCAAGCCAGTAAACCAGCATTGTGGCATCTAATATATATATAGTTGTAAACCAGCATTAGGGAGACCAGACAGTATATATATTGTAAACCAGCGATTAGAGACTTGGACAGTATATATAGTTATATACCAGCATTAGCAGAGCAGATACTAGTGAGGAGATAGCTGTAAAACCAGCTAGGACTGCCTGTATTGTTAGCAGAAGAAGAAAACCGCAAGGAGTTGGAACAGACAGGGCATACAATTGTAAACCACTATTTGGGAGACCAAACAGTATACAGTTGTAAAACCAATACATATAATCGCGACAGTATATACAGTTGTAAACCACCAGAGATCCAGTACAGCATATACTAGGGTTTATGAATCTGCATTATGAGACAGAACCCGGTATACAGCATGTACAGTTGCCAATTAATATTAGTGGCAGACAGTAGATACATATGTTAAACCACCAATGCTGGAGACCAGATACAGTATACATAGTTAGCAAAGCCAATAATAGGCTAGATTATGAACGGTAAATGTAGTTGTAAAACCACCATTAGGGAGACCAAGACAAGGTATATATAGATTTATGAATCCAGCATTAGGAGACCCGCCGGATGCATATACAGCTATGAAACCAGCATTAAGAACCAGACGAGACAGGCACATACAGTTATAGAAGAGCCAGTATTAGGAGACGAGACAAGCATATACGAGGTTCTAAAACTAATATCATAGGTTAGATCCACAGACAGTAAATATACAGTTGTACTCCACCATTATGGAGACCAGACAGTATATACTGAGCTGTAGCAAGCCAGCATTAGGAGACCCGCATAGCATATACAGTTTTACCAAACCAGCATTTGGCTAGCGATACATCCAGGAGCAGCATATATAGCTGTTATAAACTGTTTTATTAGGGAGACCAGACCTATATACATTTGTAAAACCAACATTATGGAACCAGACAGTACAAAATGCCACACAACAAACCAGCATTAGGCCCAATTCAGACAGTATATATATAGTTGTAAACCAGTATAAGGGAGACCAGACAGCATGTATAGTAGTAAACCAGCATTTAGGAGACATTGCATCTCGG
>NW_025766793.1:0-18897 GCF_003918875.1 Haliotis rubra | reverse complement strand
AACCTGTGTTTTGTATATGAAGCTGTATGTCTCTACAACGCAGAGCCGTTGTTTTCTACACAAAATTGTATGTCTTTTCAGCACAAAACTTGTGTTCTGTATAGGAAACTGTATGTCGTAACAATATGTGTCTTGTTTAGGAGACTGTGTTTTCACAACACAAAAACCAGTGTTTTGTATAGAAAACTGTATGTCTTTACAACACAAAACCCATGTTCTGTATACAAGATAGGAATCTGTATATCTTAACAACATTTAACCCGTGTTCTGTATGCAGTATAGGAATCTGTATATCTTAACAACACTAAACCCGTGTTCTGTATACAGTATAGGAATCTGTATATCTTTACAACACTAAACCCGTGTTCTGTATACAGTATAGGAAACTGTATGTCTTAACAACACTAAACCCGTGTTCTGTATACAGTATAGGAATGTGTATGTCTTTACAACACTAAACCCGTGTTCTGTATACAGTATAGGAATCTGCACATCTTAGCAACACTAAACCCGTGTTCTGTATACAATATAGGAATCAGTATGTCTTTACAATATGTGCTTTGTTTAGGAAACTGTGTTTTCACAACACAAAAAACTGTGTTCTGTATACAGTATATGTCTTTATAAACCTGTGTTCTACAATATAGAAACTATAGACAACACTAAACCTGTGTTGTATATAGAATCTGTATATCTAACAATATAAAACCGGTGTTTTGTATAGAAAACGGTATGTCTCTTACAACACTAAACCTGTGTTCTGTATACAGTATAGAAACACCAACTGTATGTCTTAATAAACTAAACCTGTGTTCTTAACAACATGTCTTTACAACACTAAACCGTGTTCTGTATACAGTATAGGAATCTATATCTTATACAACACTAAAACCGTGTTCTGTATACAGTATAGGAATCTGTATAGAAAAACCCGTGTTCTGTATACAGTATAGGAATCTGTATATCTTTACAACACTAAATCCGTGTTCTGTATTCTGTATAGGAATCAGTAAACCCGTGTTCCCAGGCGCAGTAAGGAATCTGTATATCTTTTACATACAGTATAGAAATCTGTATATCTTTAAACACTAAACCCGTGTTCTGTATACAGTATAGGAATCTGTATATCTTAACAACACTAAACCCTGTGTTCTTATACTGTAACAACAACACTAAACCTGTGTTCTGTATACAGTATAGAAAACTGTATGTCTTTACAACACTAAACCTGTGTTCTGTATACAGTATAGGAATATATCTTTACAACACAAAACCTGTGTTCTGTCTAGTATACAACACTAAACCTGTGTTCTGTATACAGTAAAACCTGTACACAGTATGTCTATAGGAATCTGTATGTCTTTACAACACAAAACCTGTGTTCTGTATACAGAATAGGAATCTGTATGTCTTTACAACACAAAACCTGTGTTCTGTAAACAGAATAGGAATCTGTATGTCTTTACAACACTAAACCCGTGTTCTGTATACAGTATAGGAAACTGTATATCTTAACAACACTAAATCCGTGTTCTGTATACAGTATAGGAATCTGTATATCTTAACAACACTAAACCCGTGTTTTGTATACAGTATAGGAATCTGTATGTCTTAACAACACTAAACCCGTGTTCTGTATACAGTATAGGAATCTGTATGTCTTTACAACACTAAACCCGTGTTCTGTATACAGTATAGGAATCTGTATATCTTAACAACACTAAACCCGTGTTCTGTATGCAGTATAGGAATCTGTATATCTTAACAACACTAAACCCGTCTTCTGTATACAGTATAGGAATCTGTATATCTTTACAACACTAAACCCGTGTTCTGTATACAGTATAGGAAACTGTATGTCTTAACAACACTAAACCCGTGTTCTGTATACAGTATAGGAATGTGTATGTCTTTACAACACTAAACCCGTGTTCTGTATACAGTATAGGAATCTGCACATCTTAGCAACACTAAACCCGTGTTCTGTATACAATATAGGAATCAGTATGTCTTTACAATATGTGCTTTGTTTAGGAAACTGTGTTTTCACAACACAAAAAACTGTGTTCTGTATACACCATAGGAAACTATATATGTTTACAAAACAAGACCGGTGTTTTGTATAGAAAACGGTATGTCTTTACAACACTAAACCTGTGTTCTGTGTACAATATAGGAAACTATATGTCTTTACAACACTAAACCTGTGTTCTGTATACAGTATAGGAATCTGTATATCTTAACAACACTAAACCCGTGTTCTGTATACAGTATAGGAAACTATATCTTTACAATATAAAACATGTGTTCTGTATAGAAAACGGTATGTCTTTACAACACTAAACCTGTCTTCTGTATACAGTATAGAAAACTGTATATCTTTACAATATAAAACCGGTGTTTTGTATAGAAAACGGTATGTCTTTACAACACTAAACCTGTGTTCTGTATACAGTATAGAAAACTGTATGTCTTTACAACACTAAACCTGTGTTCTGCATAGAAAACGGTATGTCTTTACAACACTAAACCTGTGTTCTGTATACAGCATAGGAATCTGTATGTCTTTATAACACAAAACCTGTGTTCTGTATACAGTATAGGAATCTGTATGTCTTTACAACACTAAACCTGTGTTTTGTATAGGAAACTGTATGTCTTTACAGCACAAAACCTGTGTTCTCTATACAGTATAGGAATCTGTATGTCTTTACAACACAAAACCTGTGTTCTGTATACAGAATAGGAATCTGTATGTCTTTACAATACAAAACCTGTGTTCTGTATACAGTATAGGAATCTGTATGTCTTTACAACACTAAACCCGTGTTCTGTATACAGTATAACAAACTGTATATCTTAAGAACACTAAATCCGTGTTCAGTATACAGTATAGGAATCTGTATATCTTAACAACACTAAACCCGTGTTTTGTATACAGTATAGGAATATGTATGTCTTAACAACACTAAACCCGTGTTCTGTATACAGTATAGAAAACTGTATGTCTTTACAACACTAAACCTGTGTTCTGCATAGAAAACTGAAAGTCTTGATGGCACAAAACCTGTCTTGGGCAATTTCACAAAATCCTCAGATCTTGGATATGATATGTCCTAACAACAAAACCTATTTTTTTATAACCCTATATTGGTTACACCTGCTTGGGTTGTCAGACCAGATTTAAAGAGGTCATTATACGACGATGTCGTGTTGGTCACACAAGATATACCCATGAATACCTATTGAAAGGTGAGGATCCTCCGTTTTGCATCCCTTGTGATGAAAGAATCATTTTTAAAAGAATTAGATTTGTTAAATGATTTGTAAATAGATAAATATGTTATGATTGGATGTTTAAATTAGTAACACAGATTGTTAGTGGCTGTATCCCCAAAGGGGGTAAAGAACTGTAAAATTATTGTCCTCCTGAGAGGGTACGTAAGTCCGAAAACATTCGAAGTAAATTTAAACGTTCCTCTTTTTTTTATCGTAGAATACGTGTTCTTTTAATGTATGGCTAGCTTTGCTAACTTGCTAACGGCTGAAGGGATGGTGTAAATCCAGCTAGGGTCCATGTAGGAAGGAAATGTACTGTAAGTCCCCATGGTCCCTAGTATGGTGAGCTACCTTCTGTTGTTGGCAATCTATAGCCTGTTTTTATATTGTATTGTCATGTATAGATAAAATATTTTAGATTTAATTACTAGTTTTAAATTTATATCTGTGATAATCTAGTTGTTTTACTGTCCTTCGTTGACAGAATTTTATAATTTACCTTTAATTGTTAACTTATATATAATTTGATTTAGTCACGATTTGGCTGAAATACTGCCGATGTGACTTAATATCTGAACTCACTCACTCACTATGTTTTTATAGGAAAATTAATCTCTTTGCAGCACAAAACATGTGTTTTGTTTAGGAAACTGTACTAAAGCTATGTTTTTTTATAGGAAACTAAATGCCTTTAGAGTACAAAACCTGTGTTGTTGTTTTTTCATAGGAAACTGTATCTTTTTACACCACAAAACCTGTGTTTTGTATGGAAATCTGTATGTATTAACAACACAAAACCTGTTGTGTATAGGAAACCGTATGCCTTTTGAGCACAAAGCATATGTTTTATATTGGAGACTGTGTGTCTTTACAACACAAAAGTTATATTTTGCATAGGAAACTGTATGTTTTCACAGCACAAATTAAGCCCGTGTTTTGTATTGGAAACTATGTCTTTACAAAACAAAACCTGTGTTTTGTATATGAAGCTGTATGTCTCTACAACGCAGAGCCGTTGTTTTCTACACAAAATTGTATGTCTTTTCAGCACAAAACTTGTGTTCTGTATAGGAAACTGTATGTCGTAACAATATGTGTCTTGTTTAGGAGACTGTGTTTTCACAACACAAAAACCAGTGTTTTGTATAGAAAACTGTATGTCTTTACAACACAAAACCCATGTTCTGTATACAAGATAGGAATCTGTATATCTTAACAACATTTAACCCGTGTTCTGTATGCAGTATAGGAATCTGTATATCTTAACAACACTAAACCCGTGTTCTGTATACAGTATAGGAATCTGTATATCTTTACAACACTAAACCCGTGTTCTGTATACAGTATAGGAAACTGTATGTCTTAACAACACTAAACCCGTGTTCTGTATACAGTATAGGAATCTGTATGTCTTTACAACACTAAACCCGTGTTCTGTATACAGTATAGGAATCTGCACATCTTAGCAACACTAAACCCGTGTTCTGTATACAATATAGGAATCAGTATGTCTTTACAATATGTGCTTTGTTTAGGAAACTGTGTTTTCACAACACAAAAAACTGTGTTCTGTATACACCATAGGAAACTATATATGTTTACAAAACAAGACCGGTGTTTTGTATAGAAAACGGTATGTCTTTACAACACTAAACCTGTGTTCTGTGTACAATATAGGAAACTATATGTCTTTACAACACTAAACCTGTGTTCTGTATACAGTATAGGAATCTGTATATCTTAACAACACTAAACCCGTGTTCTGTATACAGTATAGGAAACTATATCTTTACAATATAAAACATGTGTTCTGTATAGAAAACGGTATGTCTTTACAACACTAAACCTGTCTTCTGTATACAGTATAGAAAACTGTATATCTTTACAATATAAAACCGGTGTTTTGTATAGAAAACGGTATGTCTTTACAACACTAAACCTGTGTTCTGTATACAGTATAGAAAACTGTATGTCTTTACAACACTAAACCTGTGTTCTGCATAGAAAACGGTATGTCTTTACAACACTAAACCTGTGTTCTGTATACAGTATAGGAATCTGTATGTCTTTATAACACAAAACCTGTGTTCTGTATACAGTATAGGAATCTGTATGTCTTTACAACACTAAACCTGTGTTTTGTATAGGAAACTGTATGTCTTTACAGCACAAAACCTGTGTTCTGTATACAGTATAGGAATCTGTATGTCTTTACAACACAAAACCTGTGTTCTGTATACAGAATAGGAATCTGTATGTCTTTACAACACAAAACCTGTGTTCTGTATACAGTATAGGAATCTGTATATCTTTACAACACTAAAGCTGTGTTCTGTATACAGTATAGGAAACTGTATATCTTAACAACACTAAACCCGTGTTCTGTATACAGTATAGGAATCTGTATGTCTTAACAACACTAAACCCGTGTTCTGTATACAGTATAGGAATCTGTATGTCTTAACAACTCTAAACCCGTGTTCTGTATACAGTATAGGAATCTGTATATCTTAACAACACTAAACCCGTGTTCTGTATACAGTATAGGAATCTGTATATCTTAACAACACTAAACCCGTGTTCTGTATACAGTATAGGAATCTGTATATCTTAACAACACTAAACCTGTGTTCTGTATACAGTATAGGAATCTGTATATCTTAACAACACTAAACCCGTGTTCTGTATACAGTATAGGAATCTGTATATCTTAACAACACTAAACCCGTGTTCTGTATACAGTATAGGAATCTGTATGTCTTTACAACACTAAACCCGTGTTCTGTATACAGTATAGGAATCTGTATATCTTAACAACACTAAACCCGTGTTCTGTATACAGTATAGGAATCTGTATATCTTAACAACACTAAACCTGTGTTCTGTATACAGTATAGGAATCTGTATATCTTTACAACACTAAACCTGTGTTCTGTATACAGTATAGAAAACTGTATGTCTTAACAACACTAAACCTGTGTTCTGTATACAGTATAGGAAACTGTATATCTTAACAACACTAAACCTGTGTTCTGTATACAGTATAGGAATCTGTATATCTTAACAACACTAAACCTGTGTTCTGTATACAGTATAGGAATCTGTATGTCTTTACAACACTAAACCCGTGTTCTGTATACAGTATAGGAATCTGTATATCTTTACAACACTAAACCTGTGTTCTGTATACAGTATAGGAATCTGTATATCTTAACAACACTAAACCCGTGTTCTGTATACAGTATAGGAATCTGTATATCTTTACAACACTAAACCCGTGTTCTGTATACAGTATAGGAATCTGTATGTCTTTACAACACTAAACCCGTGTTCTGTATACAGTATAGGAAACTGTATGTCTTAACAACACTAAACCCGTGTTCTGTATACAGTATAGGAATCTGTATGTCTTTACAACACTAAACCCGTGTTCTGTATACAGTATAGGAATCTGTATGTCTTTACAACACTAAACCCGTGTTCTGTATACAGTATAGGAATCTGTATGTCTTAACAACACTAAACCCGTGTGTTCTGTATGTTTATAGGAAACTATATCTTAACAACACAAAACCTGTGTTCTGTATACAGTATAGGAATCTGTATATCTTTACAACACAAGACCGGTGTTCTGTATACAGTATAGGAAACTGTATGTCTTTACAACACTAAACCTGTGTTCTGTATACAGTATAGGAATCTGTATATCTTAACAACACTAAACCTGTGTTCTGTATACAGTATAGGAATCTGTATATCTTAACAACACTAAACCCGTGTTCTGTATACAGTATAGGAATATGTATGTCTTTACAACACAAAACCTGTGTTCTGTATACAGTATAGGAATCTGTATATCTTAACAACACTAAACCTGTCTTCTGTATACAGTATAGAAAACTGTATATCTTTACAATATAAAACCGGTGTTTTGTATAGAAAACGGTATGTCTTTACAACACTAAACCTGTGTTCTGTATACAGTATAGAAAACTGTATGTCTTTACAACACTAAACCTGTGTTCTGTATAGAGTAACGGAATCTGTATATCTTAACAACACAAAACCTGTGTTCTGTATACAGTATAGGAATCTGTATGTCTTTATAACACAAAACCTGTGTTCTGTATACAGTATAGGAATCTGTATGTCTTTACAACACAAAACCTGTGTTCTGTATACAGTATAGGAATCTGTATGTCTTTACAACACAAAACCTGTGTTCTGTATACAGTATAGGAATCTGTATGTCTTTACAACACAAAACCTGTGTTCTGTATACAGTATAGGAATCTGTATATCTTAACAACACTAAACCCGTGTTCTGTATACAGTATAGGAATCTGTATGTCTTAACAACACTAAACCCGTGTTCTGTATACAGTATAGGAATCTGTATGTCTTAACAACACTAAACCCGTGTTCTGTATACAGTATAGGAATCTGTATATCTTAACAACACTAAACCCGTGTTCTGTATACAGTATAGGAATCTGTATATCTTAACAACACTAAACCCGTGTTCTGTATACAGTATAGGAATCTGTATATCTTTACAACACTAAACCCGTGTTCTGTATACAGTATAGGAAACTGTATGTCTTAACAACACTAAACCCGTGTTCTGTATACAGTATAGGAATCTGTATGTCTTTACAACACTAAACCCGTGTTCTGTATACAGTATAGGAATCTGCACATCTTAGCAACACTAAACCCGTGTTCTGTATACAATATAGGAATCAGTATGTCTTTACAATATGTGCTTTGTTTAGGAAACTGTGTTTTAACAACACAAAAAACTGTGTTCTGTATACACCATAGGAAACTATATATGTTTACAAAACAAGACCGGTGTTTTGTATAGAAAACGGTATGTCTTTACAACACTAAACCTGTGTTCTGTGTACAATATAGGAAACTATATGTCTTTACAACACTAAACCTGTGTTCTGTATACAGTATAGGAATCTGTATATCTTAACAACACTAAACCCGTGTTCTGTATACAGTATAGGAAACTATATCTTTACAATATAAAACATGTGTTCTGTATAGAAAACGGTATGTCTTTACAACACTAAACCTGTGTTCTGTATACAGTATAGGAATCTGCATGTCTTTATAACAAACATGTCTTTACAACACCTGTGTATACAGTATCTGTATGTCAGTGTTCTGTATAGAAATCTGTATGTCTTTACAACACAAACCTGTGTTTTGTATAGGAAACTGTATGTCTTTACAACACAAAACCTGTGTTCTGTATACAGTATAGGAATCTGTATGTCTTTACAACACAAAACCTGTGTTCTGTATACAGAATAGGAATCTGTATGTCTTTACAACACAAAACCTGTGTTCTGTATACAGTATAGGAATCTGTATATCTTAACAACACTAAACCCGTGTTCTGTATACAGTATAGGAATCTGTATGTCTTAACAACTCTAAACCCGTGTTCTGTATACAGTATAGGAATATGTATGTCTTTACAACACTAAACCCGTGTTCTGTATACAGTATAGGAATCTGTATATCTTAACAACACTAAACCCGTGTTCTGTATACAGTATAGGAATCTGTATATCTTAACACTAAACCCGTGTTCTGTATACAGTATAGGAATCTGTATATCTTAACAACACTAAACCCGTGTTCTGTATACAGTATAGGAATCTGTATGTCTTTACAACACTAAACCCGTGTTCTGTATACAGTATAGGAATCTGTATATCTTAACAACACTAAACCCGTGTTCTGTATACAGTATAGGAAACTGTATGTCTTAACAACACTAAACCCGTGTTCTGTATACAGTATAGGAATCTGTATGTCTTTACAACACTAAACCCGTGTTCTGTATAGTAGTATAGGAATCTGTATATCTTAGCAACACTAAACCCGTGTTCTGTATACAGTATAGGAATCTGTATATCTTTACAATAAACTAAACTTACCTGTTTAGGGAAAATCTGTGTTTTCACAACACAATCTGTATCTTATAACTAAACTGTGTTCTGTATACACCATAGGAAACTATATATGTTTACAAAACAAGACCGGTGTTTTGTATAGAAGGAACGGTATGTCTTTACAACACTAAACCTGTGTTCTGTATACAATATAGGAAACTGTATATCTTAACAACACTAAACCTGTGTTCTGTATACAGTATAGGAATCTGTATATCTTAACAACACTAAACCCGTGTTCTGTATACAGTATAGGAATCTGTATATCTTTACAACACTAAACCTATGTTCTGTATACAGTATAGGAAACTGTATATCTTAACAACACTAAACCCGTGTTCTGTATACAGTATAGGAAACTATATCTTTACAAAAACATGTGTTCTGTATAGAATACAGGTCTGCATGTCTTTACAACACTAAACCTGTGTTCTGTATACAGTATAGGAATCTGTATATCTTTACAACACTAAACCTGGTGTTTTGTATAGAAAACTGTATGTCTTTACAACACTAAACCTGTGTTCTGTATACAGTATAGAAATCTGTATGTCTTTACAACACTAAACCTGTGTTCTGTATACAGTATAGGAATCTGTATGTCTTTACAACACTAAACCTGTGTTCTGTATACAGTATAGGAATCTGTATGTCTTTACAACACAAAACCTGTGTTCTGTATACAGTATAGGAATCTGTATGTCTTTACAACACAAAACCTGTGTTCTGTATACAGTATAGGAATCTGTATATCTTAACAACACTAAACCTGTGTTCTGTATACAGTATAGGAATCTGTATATCTTAACAACACAAAACCTGTGTTCTGTATACAGTATAGGAATCTGTATACAGTATACAGTATAGAATCTGTATGTCTTTACAACACAAAACCTGTGTTCTGTATACAGTATAGGAATCTGTATGTCTTAACAACACTAAACCCGTGTTCTGTATACAGTATAGGAATCTGTATATCTTAACAACACTAAACCCGTGTTCTGTATACAGTATAGGAATCTGTATATCTTAACAACACTAAACCCGTGTTCTGTATACAGTATAGGAATCTGTATATCTTAACAACACTAAACCCGTGTTCTGTATACAGTATAGGAATCTGTATGTCTTAACAACACTAAACCCGTGTTCTGTATACAGTATAGGAATCTGTATGTCTTTACAACACTAAACCCGTGTTCTGTATACAGTATAGGAATCTGTATATCTTAACAACACTAAACCCGTGTTCTGTATACAGTATAGGAATCTGTATATCTTAACAACACTAAACCCGTGTTCTGTATACAGTATAGGAATCTGTATATCTTTACAACACTAAACCCGTGTTCTGTATACAGTATAGGAAACTGTATGTCTTAACAACACTAAACCCGTGTTCTGTATACAGTATAGGAATCTGTATGTCTTTACAACACTAAACCCGTGTTCTGTATACAGTATAGGAATCTGCACATCTTAGCAACACTAAACCCGTGTTCTGTATACAATATAGGAATCAGTATGTCTTTACAATATGTGCTTTGTTTAGGAAACTGTGTTTTAACAACACAAAAAACTGTGTTCTGTATACACCATAGGAAACTATATATGTTTACAAAACAAGACCGGTGTTTTGTATAGAAAACGGTATGTCTTTACAACACTAAACCTGTGTTCTGTGTACAATATAGGAAACTATATGTCTTTACAACACTAAACCTGTGTAAAAACTGTGTTCTGTTTACAACAGTATAGGAATCTGTATATCTTAACAACACTAAACCCGTGTTCTGTATACAGTATAGGAAACTATATCTTTACAATATAAAACATGTGTTCTGTATAGAAAACGGTATGTCTTTACAACACTAAACCTGTCTTCTGTATACAGTATAGAAAACTGTATATCTTTACAATATAAAACCGGTGTTTTGTATAGAAAACGGTATGTCTTTACAACACTAAACCTGTGTTCTGTATACAGTATAGAAAACTGTATGTCTTTACAACACTAAACCTGTGTTCTGCATAGAAAACGGTATGTCTTTACAACACTAAACCTGTGTTCTGTATACAGTATAGGAATCTGTATGTCTTTATAACACAAAACCTGTGTTCTGTATACAGTATAGGAATCTGTATGTCTTTACAACACTAAACCTGTGTTTTGTATAGGAAACTGTATGTCTTTACAGCACAAAACCTGTGTTCTCTATACAGTATAGGAATCTGTATGTCTTTACAACACAAAACCTGTGTTCTGTATACAGTATAGGAAACTGTATATCTTAACAACACTAAATCCGTGTTCTGTATACAGTATAGGAATCTGTATATCTTAACAACACTAAACCCGTGTTCTGTATACAGTATAGGAATCTGTATATCTTAACAACACTAAACACGTGTTCTGTATACAGTATAGGAATCTGTATATCTTAACAACACTAAACCCGTGTTCTGTATACAGTATAGGAATCTGTATATCTTAACAACACTAAACCCGTGTTCTGTATACAGTATAGGAATCTGTATATCTTAACAACACTAAACCCGTGTTCTGTATACAGTATAGGAATCTGTATATATCCAGGGCGCTCCAACAACCTAAACCAGCCTGTATGGCGAAGTAGGAATATGTATAAACATTCCACCAAAGTTTCAAAAATAATATAGGAATTGCAGCGGAAGTCTTTAACAAATGACGGAAATCTGTCTTCGGTATGTAGTATAGAAAACTCAGTAGCTCATAACAGAAAAACCCAGCTTTGTAAGGAAAACGAGGTTCTTTGCGAATTGACAAACTGTGGTTCGACAGTGAAAATCATAAGTTCTTTTACAAATTATCAAACCGGGGAATGCATAGAAACGGTGGCAGTTCTCATAAATTATCAACCCCAGGAAGCCCTAGGATGCTATATAGTTCCAATGTTCTTTATAAATTAAACCCTAGAAATTGTATAGCAGGAATTGTATAGCCCTACAACACACAAACCAGCTCATAGCAGGAATCGGGATATCTATCAACATCAAACCTGCAGCCTCTATGGCGATAGAATCGAAGGTTCTCAACAACTCTGAAACCCAGCCCTGTATGGAGAATGAGGGATGTTCTTACAAATTGTATCCTGTACTTGTATGGAGAATCAAGATCTGGACGAACATCAACCGGTGCCTGGTGAGAAGGAGGAATTCAGGGATGTTTTAACAATCCCCAAACCCAGCCTGGCGCTAGTGAGGAATGAGGGCGAATTGATTAACATTAGGATGACCGGAGTTTCGCAATGCGGTCCTAGGAAAGGGATCGAAACCTGGTGCTTCACCCGAGATCCCATAGTTTCCTGTCTTTTCATTGGGAGTTCTACCAATTTGAACCTATAATGTTCCTAATTTTCCAGGTTTCGTTGGCCCGGCTTACCCCATTGAGGTTTCCGCGGTCCGAGCCATCCACACCCAAGAAGTTTCCGTTTGAGTTCTAGTTTAATCTCGGAACCATTCAGTTTCCGTTTCAGCCATTGTCCCGAATGAAGTTCGCTGAAGCCTGTCGTCAAATGTAATCCCATTATGAAGTCGCATGAATGTGTCTCAGCAATCCATTTATGGAAAGCCCATGCTCTCTATGTCGTCAACCAATCCTGACAAGGTTTCCGCATATTTGTGTCACCTGTTTCACCAGGGCCCCATGGTTTATTGATGCAAGCCTGATTTAAACAAACATCTTCCTTTATTGAGGTTCGTAAACTCCTTGAAATCAAAACAACAGGTTACTCGAGCCACTGATACTACTTAAAAAGGAAAACATAATGAGAGAAGATTCCATTACTTTATTTTCTCAACACATGGATTACATTTGGCGCGCGAAAAGATTCATGATGGTGAATCAGGTATTATAGCACCGGCAGCGAATGAAAGTAAAACACAGCCATATTGAACTCCATCCGAAGTTTCTAGAAACTATGGTTCGGCTTGAGCACGAAAAGCCGAATTTTTCATCTGGACGAAACTGTCTACTCATATTATCTCGAAATAGCATGTTAGATACGAAATTCGAGCTTCCGGAAAATCAGTCAATGATGAAGTACCAATGAATAACGATACACCAATATGAGTGAAACCATGGTTGTGACGGATGATTTTCGTACCTCGGTATCCATCACGACCTTATACCAACCGTTCATCCATCATGATGAGCGCCAACAACAAATGATAGCCATAAAAATGAAAATACCGCGGACATGGAAATTGAAAATCCATTTGAACAAGAGTTTGTTCAGTGGGTTCCGGAAGGGATCCCATGGAGATCCCCATTGTTGATGCCCCATCCTGTCCCCATGTTTACCCCGACATCGAGGATGGCGGAGTGGATCTTCCAAGTCCCAGTGTCGGTCGTGTCATAAGCTTTCTACGGACCCACGATGGACGGAATGCAACCGACCGACGCTCATCTCACCACCTACCATCTGCGAACGGCGGTGAAGCGAGTCGCCGCCCCTTTTCTTCCAGCCTCATCTGGCCTAATCCATTAGATGCAAAGCCCGGCCGAAGTGGCAAGTTTGAAATGGTAGGTTGAGGAATTCGAATTAGGGCCGAAGTTTATTTTCGATGAATTTATACGTACCGAATTGTCCATCAAGAAACCGATGAATGTTTCTGCGATGATTTTGAAACGGAGTAATCCACAAGGGGAAGCTCGAATGAAGAATTGGGAATGAACAATCATTTCGTACCAGTTTTCTCAAAAACCAATATAATCTCATCTCATTGATCTGAATGGATTCTATTTCTTAAAGAGTAATAGACCCGGAGGGCGAATCCCCAGCCTGGAGTTACAGCTTCCCCGCATTCAGAGGTAGTGAATATGCGAGGAGAATATCCGAAATTGATTTATCGTATTTCTTGTGGCAATATTTGTTTATAGGATTCTTCATCAACGCCAGGTAAATCACTCCGTGATGTTGAAGGAATATTTACCAAGCTTTAAAACCCAAACCCCGAAGTCAGGGTGTCAGGGTTTGTTTAGGGCGCGGCCATGGAGGAGTTCACCAGTAGTATTCAGGCGTTTATTCCATTGTTCTCGAGGTGTATTTTAGAAGTAATGTATTTGAAGACGAATTACCGGGATTTGCGTTTTGTTTGAGCACCACGAGCTTCGGAAAGTTAACGTCAAGGTCCATCGAAGGGTAAAGGTTCCACTCCTGTTATATTTTCATATTAAAGTGAGTTTGATATCCATAAACTACCTCTACCGTATGAATTGTCGACTTTCTGGTTTATTTGGTAATGAAAAGTCATTCGCGATAGGTTCAGTTTGTTCTTCATTATATATTTAGCCATCCATCCTGGCCTGTTCAAAGTTTTGCGCTGTAGTTCTGTGACCATTCATCGCCGAAAAATAAACAATAACACGTTATTTTTCGGTATTTCTCCTATTCATTCATTTAGGCTGGAACGGAACTCAAAATGGAATGTAGCGATGAGAATAACAACCATGATTTTGTCACTTTGCCGGCGTAAATGAAAAGTTAACGTTCTGATTATAAACATCCCCGATGAATTGAAGTTCAGTTAAACATTCCATGCATATATCCCGGAGTAGTCTGGCGGTGTTTAAAAAACGGCAAGTTTGCGCTTGTCGTCATTTCACGGTGAAGTTTTATTTTGTCCACTGGAATCGCGGATTAAGTTGCTCTGGTCATTCCATTCCATTTCGTAAATGTGGTCCTGAGTATGTTCCATATTTCTGTGAAATGCAGATCAGGCTATAATAAAACAGATTCTAAGCAAAGTCGTTGCCCATATCATAGTGCCCATAAACGGCTGGCGTCTCCAGTTGGAGAGGTGATCTTCAGGAGCGGTTTTACTATCGTTTCCCAACAGTTCAAATGGGATAAAAAACAACTAATGGAATAAGTGCCAATCCATTTTGTTTTCAAATCGTAGGTGGAGGAGTTTTTTCTGATAGATATTCGAGTTCGTCTTCACCGACCCGGAAAATATTCGCAAAAACTGCTTTATACAGTCAGACCAAAATAAGTTCCGGCGTACCTTCTATGACTGCATGCTATTTAGCGGAAGGCGAATTTTCATTAATCAGTTTTCCTTCATGGCTTTGGTTGTCGTAAAATTGCGGTACGAAAGCGAGGAAATGACCTGTCGATATGGTTTTCCTGCATTTAGGTTACATGGAGCGTACTCAGATATGAGGCGTAAATTACGAGCTCTTTCCTCATGGATCCATGTTAAAATTGCCATTAACCGAAGTATCGACGTTACCGAATTTCCGAAAATGGAAAACTTGGTGCTCGAAAATCTTGAAATATATTGATGTCCCAGGAACCATGTACGAGGAAACAATATCAAACAACAATCACAACATGAGTTTCGAAAATCAAATGAATATTATGTGTTTCGAATGAATGATGAAGTGGTTAATTATTCCGGCACGTACCTGTCGGTATTCGATAGATTTAGCCGATGCTTCCATCAACCGATTGATTCGGTACGAAAAGGAAAATATCCATAAAACGTTATTTTGATTAACGAAAACGAATGAGTTCCGGATATTCTGATGAGGTTCGGGTAATTTTGAAGCTTTTTCGCGGAGTCATTCTATCTCTTTCAGGTATGAATCTTCTGTGCGTTTCGAGGAAAACTGAGTGGTTTCGAAAACGATTCCCGCTGGAAAACGATTTCAGCCAAAGCTGGAATAATTCCAACCGAATATCGGCGAATTTTATTACTGATATTCTTCCGGCGTTATATGAACAAAATAAATGATACATCATATACGATGTAAACAAACAATGGTGGTTTTATAATTTATTTGAGGTTCCCGTGATGATCCAAGTTCATTAGCCATTTTGCTTCGATATCGCCGTTAATATCAAAGTAATTCCGTGAAAGGTGGAAATGGAAATGGTGATTGAACGAGCACCAACAGTGGGTTTGTATGGGGTTTTGAGGTTTCTCTATCGCATTATAAGCACCATCGTTCCTGAAAATGTTTATCTAACATTAGGCCTGAGAAGCGAATACCCGAAAACAGGATCAATGTTACTTTGTCCGACGAGTCTTGAGTCCTGGCCTATGAGATTGCAGGCGAGTGATTTTTCAAAACCCTGTCAGAGGTAATGTTCGTTTGACGAAACTTTCTATCAGTAATTGGATTATTTGAGTCAAAATTATAATATGTATTAGACATGCTTTTGTTACAGTTCATTTTCAGTTCGCCACGCAGATTCATGCGCTATTCCCCGTATTTATAACCTGTCGATTCAATGAGATGTCAGTCGAATATAGACCATTTTATTAGGTACGCCGCACCGGCATGAGAAAGGAGCTTTGTCCAATTATACCAGTACACTTTTTGTCATTTTGCATCATGTTCGAATTGATATATTTCGCCACCATATTTTTCAGTAATAATTTAGTGTAATCACTGATGAACCCTGGATTCTGCAATAATACGTTCACTCGAGAACATTTCGTTAATTCCGCTTGTTCAATTATTTTATCGGCAGACGCTGCGCTGTGATCCAACGTGATTCGTTGAGATTTGACAAGAGGGCCTGGCTGGTAATCACTTTATAAGCTGGCTACCAAACATGCCCTACTTCACAGCGAAATCTTAAACAATAGCTTTTTGATCACCACATTTGAAGTGAACACCAAATGATATATGAATAAATTTCATCTTTGTGAAAAATATAATTACCAAAATGGTGGATTCAGCAACTCCATGTTAACATATGTTGCGGAAAGCGATTTACCTCATAAGTTAAGATAAAGCTGATAGGAAAGCCTTTTCAGTTCAAGAAAAAGTATCCGAAGTTTTCGACCGTACTGCCGGGTCGTTTATCAGTTAAGTTCAAGAACCGCGCCCGGAATGACGGTTTCATCAGGTTAGTCCAAAATAATACTTCACTTCCATAGGTTTCTACTTTAACGACTCTAGTTTGATCTTATCCCATTGCTATCCATCATATATCATCAATAATGAATATATTTAATTATTGTAATTCTGCCTTGATTGGCATTTAGAAGTTGCAGACAAATAAGAAAGCAAGAGAGCTCATGGATAACAACTTCTTTATTATATATGATGCGACGTTTCGGTATGGATTCCCATACCGTTGTCGAGCAAGAGTGTAATTATTGTATACCAGATATGTAACTGTAACTGAAAGTGAATAAGTTGTGTTACACATAATACTATTTTACAGTCTTTAAATTAAATTAAAGGTCACATAAAAAATAATATTTTATGTTACTATATTGCTGGGAATGTTTCCTTAGAGAGTTGATACAACTAAGAAATACCCAATGAGTTTCTTCATTCAAGGAAATGTTAGGTTTTGCATGCTTCTCTCAGTTCGAGCTGGTCATTCTAATTTGAATAAGATCACATATATAATTATGTGTTACATTCAGTGTTTAAACATAATTCGTATCTATTTAAAATATGTATACCGTTTTACATATGCTTCTGATTTCAATTGGCGATTTGGTAGTAGATGTTACCTTGAATATGAAAGTACAGTAACAGTAATAAATATTACAAACAATTTGTTTGTGAATACTGGGTTGGCCAAGTATTTTCTGGTAATTCAATCAATAAAATAAGTGACATGTCCAATGGAAGATACAATACATGTATACTGCATATATCTTTTCCTTAGTGATTGTGAAAACATTTTGGTTACATATACAAATTAGTCAGTTCTAATTATATAATTTCATTGTGATCTGATGTACCTACTGTGCATGTTTATGAATATGTATAAATGTGTTACTTGGCTGTTTTTGCAGTTTTACTTCAAGCATTGTATGTATTGTACTTGCAGGATGATGAAGAGTCTGTGTGGGATGATAAGGATGGCAACGATAAGTTGTGCCAGACATCAACCAGGACTCTTCATATTCAATTCACAAATCTTAAGTAGAGCATACACCATCTTGTCGTTGGTGGTTGTGGGACTGGTTCAAGCCTTTGTTGTAATCAACTTTGCTTATATTTCCCTTTCTGTGTGGCAAAACTCAGGCTCAACTCAAGGCTCTAAGGTCATATGTACATACCATCAGAGGATTGTTGGCTGCTCAGTAAAAGAGTGTGCAACAGAAGCTTCATGGTTGTAAAGCGTTGCCACGTCTTTACTATGTGGAGATTGTTAGTGTGTATATGTTAAGATACATTGAGACAGCCTTTAAATGTACACTTCTATGTATATGTATATGGGCCCATGGACCTTTCATACAATAAACATTTGAATTTGAATTTGAAATCTGTTTTATACCAATTACAGCAAATATAGTTATGCCTGCACTAGTAGACCCTCTATTTCATCATATGCATAAAATGTTGCAGGGTTTTATTACATTTGTATTTGCATATTCATATACAGAATTTTGTTTTCTCCAATGCTGAAAATTCCCTTTGAGAGTGGGCATGCATGCATGCATGCATACATACAGACAGACAGATGAGACAGACAGACAGACAGACAGACAGACAGAGACAGACAGATAGACACAGACAGACACAGACACACACACACACATTGTTGAGTACTGTTGAATGTGGAGCTATTCACAATAATGAAACAGATGAATCATAACAGTGCATGTGTCACTGTGTTTGTTG